>NC_068437.1:34230515-34449411 GCF_023373465.1 Oncorhynchus keta
TTCTGCTTCCCTAAACACATAAAACAGGCATATTGATGGTAGAGTACAGTGTGTTTCTGTTCACATCAAATCTGTTCCTGTTTATGTACAGAATGTTTCCATCCCTAAGGGGCTAGTTGATTCTCAACACCTCTGATGTGAAGAGTGCCCGAGGTGCGGTAGTTGTATTATGCTCATGTATGTCTCAGTGCCTTAGGGAGTGGAGAGAGATAAACCTTGGGATTCAGAGAGCAGGCCTAGGCCAAAGATATGTTTCTCTCCGAGTCTCTGTTTCCAGAGGAAGCTTGGTCAGATTAAGTAAAAGAGGAGAGGAAGAATAGAAAGAAAGAAATATATAATTTAATCTTCACAGTCATGTTTGGAAGCGCTGGATCAAGTGAGAAGGCTGTCACAGTCCAACTTGGGTGAGACAACTCAGTCCAGGTCCCAAATTGAAATTTTAGCAGTGCTGATATGAAACGCTTCACTAGGACATTTTCAGAAGATTTTATGGCATGGACTGTGGTCAGAAGGACACACACTGTAGCAGCGGGCAGAATGTGAGATGGCAGAGAGATGATGACAGAGTGAACAGAGTTTAAACACATAGTGCAAGTAATTGAACAGTGTCAGTAAAACAATTTATTTGCTAATCTTTTAAAACCCTCAAGGTCACCGCCCATAACTATACAAAACAGGGGTAAAATGTGTTAATGTGAGTTTTTTCCTGGTTTGCTCTTAGAGCTGTACTTTTGAAAGTGGGTCAGAGGCAGATCCAATGTGGAGCTGGGACACTGCTGAGAGCCTGGAACCAAATGAGGTGTAAAATACAAGCAAATGAACTTGAGATGTAGTAAGACAGAGTCTCCACACGACCTGCCTTCCCTCATACACATACCGTGCGTAAACAACACATGCGCACGCACACACACACACACACACACACACACACACACACACACACACACACACACACACACACACACACACACACACACACACACACACACACACACACACACACACACCTCCATTCCAACAATGAACCCAACAGTGATTCCTCTCCCTCTCTAGTTTATCAGGGAAAAGGGGGTTCGAAGGGATGTTACAGTGGGAGGAGAAACAGGTTTGGAGGTGGTAAAAGGGGAGAAGTTGGAGGAGCAGGTGGCAGCAGCTGGCTATTACCTGAGAGAGAGAGAGAGAGAGAGAGAGAGACAGTAATAGTGAGAGATAGAGCTGAATGTGGAAGTACACAGATCACAAAGAATTTGAAAACAAACAGAATTTTGATAAACTCCCATATCTACTGGGTGAAATACCACAATGTGCAATCACAGCAGAAATATTTGTGACCTGTTGCCGCAAGAAAAAGGCAACCCGTGAAGAACAAACACCATTGTAAATACAACCCATATGTATTTTCCCTTCTATACTAACACTGTTTGCACATCGCTACAACACTGTATAAATACATAATATGACATTTGAAATGTCTTAATTATTTTGGAACAACTGTGAGTGTAATGTTACTGTTAATTTTATTGTTTATTTCACTTTTTTTATTATCTACTTCACTTGCTTTGGCAATGTTAACATATGTTTCTCATGCCAATAAAGCCCTTGAATTGATTTGAATTGACAGAAGGAGAGAGAGGGAGAGAGAGACATTCCACATTCAGCTCCAGTGAAAGCAGCCACATCCATAATTCTGCAAGAGAGTTCATTATGGAATGACATTGACTCATTAACAGGTTAATTCGGAAAAAAGTTCGACGTGTAGGTGACTGAATTTTCGGTTAGTTTCGGTAGCCAAATGCATAGTAACAAAACGGAACGATGTGTCCTACACAATAATCTTTCAGGAAAAACTGGACATCTGCTATGTAACTGAGAGTCTCCTCATTGAAACATCTGAAGTTCTTCAAAGGTAAATTATTTTATTTGATCCCTTTGCTGGTTTTTGTGAATATGTTGCGTGCTAAATGCTAATGCTAAATGCTAAGCTAGCTATCACCACTCTTACACAAATTATTGATTTTCTCTGGTTCTAAAGCATATTTTGAAAATCTGAGACGACAGGATTGTTAAGAAAAGGATAAGCTTTAGAGCAGGCATATTTATTTAATTTCATTTGCGATTTTTAGAAATCGCTAACGTTGCGTTATGGTAATGAGCTTGAGGCTGTAGTCACGATCCCGCATGCGGGATGAGGCGTACTACATAATATCGACTGAAACATGGAAAACGTTGTTTGAATCAATCCTCAAGGTGTTTTGTCATATATCTCTTCATTGAAATGCCGTCCCTGGAAGCCTGCATTCTTCTCTGATTCGGATGGAAAAATACTGGTAGCTAACTTTTGCGCACCAATTTCCACGCAGACACCGTGCGGGACACTTGGCAATTGTAGTCTCTTATGGTCAATCTTCCAATGATATGCCTACAAATACGTCACAATGCTGCAGACACCTTGGGGAAACAAGAGAAAGTGTCCGTTCATTCCTGTCGCATTCACAGCCATATAAGGCGATCATGGAAAACGTAGCCTCAGAAATCCTGTTCATTTCCTGGTCGGTCAAACATCTTGGTTTTGCCTGAAGCATTTGTTCTAGGGCACTCACAGTAAAAATCTTTGCAGTTCTGGAAACGTAAGAGTGTCTTCTTTCCAAAACTATCAATTCCAAGCATAGTCGAGCATCTTTTCGTGACAAAATATTGCGCTTAAAACGGGCACGTCTTTTTATCCAAAAATGAAATACTGCCCCTATAGGACTAACAGGTTAATATTGCATGATTTAACTTGAATGGAAATGGTGCCTTTGAGGACCCTTTGTATCTATGGCAAGGGTTCCTGCTGGAGTTGGGAGAAGGAATGGGCAATGCCAGGCCAGCTACTGTAACTCCCATATCAATGCTCTTCATAGGAGTCCTCATTAGCCAGGTTGATGAATTGTATGGACAGAGCACTATGCTCTTTTTGCTCTGTGTTGATTGGGGTGATGGCTCTTCGGAGCATGTGTTAGTGTGTTAGCGTGCTAGATCCCTCCTGGAGATCGCTAGCCATTGGGGTGGGTGCCTGACCTTGGCAACTGACCTTGGCACCTCTGAAGCACTCAAGCGTCGACCCATAGCAGCAAGGTGTGTGTGTGTGTGTGTGTGTGTGTGTGTGTGTGTGTGTGTGTGTGTGTGTGTGTGTGTGTGTGTGTGTGTGTGTGTGTGTGTGTGTGTGTGTGTGTGTGTGTGTGTGTGTGTGTGTGTGTGTGTGTGTGTGTGTGAGTGTGTGTGTGAAGGTGCTCTAAGAGGATGTTAGAAAAGCAAAAATGAGAGGCTCACACAAACACTTCCTTCAAGGGCATCTCAGTACTGCACTCCAACCTGTTCTCCTCGGCTGGTATGTGTTCTCTCTCAATAACACGTTTTCCAGTGCTGACTACAGTCCACCATACACAATATGGCACACGTCAAACCAACACAAAACATTAGCCTGAATTGAAAGGTGAAGAGGAGAAGAGAGATAAGGAGCGACAATTACCCCACGTAAGAAACAGTTACATGACCTATAACATGGTCAAGCAAGTTAATGCTTGATTTAGAACCACAGAGAGTCATCACAAAGAAAACAGGAGTACTTCCTCTGCTATTCCAGGACCATTTCAAATTAAACATTTAAACATCATCAAATCAATGAAGCTATATATGATGAGTCTAATACAGTGAAAACAAATGTAAAGATACTAAAAACAATTAAGTCCAATCAACGTTGCTAAATGTCTTGTGGCTGTCCATGGTACTGATTTCTGTGTGTATCAGTGTGTGTGTGTGTGTGTGTGTGTGTGCGTGTGTGTGCAAGTAGACAAAACGTGTTCTTGACTCACCCTACTTGTAGGCTATATGCCATCCTCCTCTCTTACATGCTGGTAAAATGGTCTGTGAATGTCATACAGTAGTACCCGCTTTTAGTTTGGGATGTCCTAGATTAGGCTATCTAGCTAAAATGCTTGATAGCCTAACTTCATCGCATCAGCAACAATGAGCCAGCGATGTTAGCGAGCTTGTTAACGTGATCCTACTACATCTGGGCTACGTACTGAACTTCAATCATCTCAGGCCAGTGACACAACGTATTCATTTATGGTTTGATCAGCATCAACGTTATAATCATTGAAAAGTGAAATTAATAATTGAAATGTGAAATTAATGTAGGAGAATAGTTTGAGTTTGAGTTTGAGTTTTTTATTTTACAGGGACAGGGTCAACGTTTCAGTAAAAGTGCCGGTTTTAGCCAGCCGGCTAATTTTCAGCATACAGACAGAGCAACATATAACAAAAAGCAGCAAGACAAAATTCATAAAAGCAACAAAGTGTTTCCACACCTCATTAGCTACAGACAACAGACAACATGGAAAGTTGCAATACACAGCTAGGGATTCTGTTCACAAATCTGATTGACCTTTAGCCATGTATTCATGCATTTTGTGAAAGTGTGATATGTGGTGCAATTGTGTGTGTCTGGTGGCAGGTTATTCCAGACATGGGAAGCTCTCACAGAGAAAACAAATTTACTCAAGGTGCTTTTCCTTAAGGGAACTATACAGTCACCTCTCATGGCAGACCTTGTGGATCTGCTGCCATATGTTTGGGTTTTTTGTTTAACAAAAATACTGAGTGGAGGGGGAGCCAGGCCATTTAGGATCTTGAATACAAGACATACGTCGGTGTATTGCACAAGATTTTCCCAAATCAGGAGCTCATGCTTTCTGAGGATGTAACAGTGATGATGGCTATTGGGCTTCCTATCAACTTTGAGAGCCTGTTTGTACACAAACTGAATGGGTTTTAACGTTGTACAGCAAGCTTGGGCCCAACTCGTCAAGCAGTATGTTAAGTGGGGGAGTATCATAGATTTGAAGTACAGTTTTGCTACCTCTTAGTCAAACAATTTTGTATAAATCGGAAATCAGCTAGGTTGAACTTGTTTATTTGAATTACCTTTTTCACATGCTTTTTAAAAGAGAGGTTGGAATCAAGTATTATGCCAAGGTACTTAAAATCAGATAGTAACATTAAAAGATCATTCAAACAAAAAAAACATGCGTTTTCTATTATTATTTATTTCAGCTTTAAAATGCAAGAGAAAGGCCATAATATGGCTGTATTATAAGGACACAAGGTGAGACCCAAACGCAGACACAGGATGCAGATGGTTGAGCTCCGATATTTATTATACCAAAAGGGCTAGGCAAAAGGCAGGTCGGGAACAGGTTCATAAACCAGGTCAAAGTCCAAACAGTACCAGGTGAATACTGCGTCAGGACAGGCAAGTGTCAAAACCAGGAGGGCTAGAAAAACAGAGACTGGGAAAAATAGGAGCTATGAGAACTGCTGGTTTACTTGGCAAAACAAGACAAACTGGCACAGAGAGACAGGAAACACAGTGATAAATACACCGGGGACTAATGGGGAAAACAGGCGACACCTGGAGGTGGGTGGAGACAATCACAAAGACAGGTGAAACAGATCAGGCCGTGACATGAATCACTTCCGGCCGTGATTGGGAGTCCCATAGGGCGGCACACAATTGGCCCAGCATAGTCTGAGTTTGTCTTGCCTAGTTAAATAAAGGTTCAATAAAAAAGTATACAGTGGGGAGAATAAGTATTTGGTACACGGCCGATTTTGCAGGTTTTCCTACTTACAAAGCATGTAGAGGTCTGTATTTTTTTTTATCATAGGTGCACTTCAACTGTGAGAGACGGAATCTAAAACAAAAATCCAGAAAATCACATTGTATGATTTTTAAGTAATTAATTTGCATTTCATTGCATGACATAAGTTTTTGATCACCTACCAACCAGTAAGGATTCCAGACCTGTTAGTTTTTCTTTAAGAAGCCCTCCTGTTCTCTACTCATTACCTGTATTAACTGCACCTGTTTGAACTTGTTACCTGTATAAAATACACATGTCCACACACTCAATCAAACAGACGCCAACCTCTCCACAATGGCCAACACCAGATAGCTGTGTAAGGACATTGGGGATAAACTTGTAGACCTGCAGAAGGCTGAGATGGGCTACAGGACAATAGGCAAGCAGCTTGGTGAGAAGGCAACAACTGTTGGTGCAATTATGAGAAAATGGAAGAAGTTCAAGATGACGGTCAATCATCCGCGGTCTGGGGCTCCATGCAAGATCTCACCTCGTGGGGCATCAATGATCATGAGGAAGGTGAGGGATCAGCCCAGAACTACACGTCAGGACCTGGTCAATAACCTAAAGAGAGCTGGGACCACAGTCTCAAAGAAAACCATTAGTAACACACTACTCCGTCATGGATTAAAATCCTGCAGCCCAAGCAAGGTCCCCTGCTCAAGCCAGCGCATGTCCAAGCCCGTCTGAAGTTTGCCAATGACCATCTGGATGATCCAGAGGAGGAAAGGGAGAAGGTCACGTGGTCTGATGAGGCAAAAAAATAGAGCTTTTTGGTCTAAACTCCACTCGCCGTCTTTTTAGGAAGAAGAAGGATGAGTACAACCCCAAGAACACCATCCCAACCGTGAAGCATGGAGGTGGAAACATCATTCTTTGGGGAAGCTTTTCTGCGAAGGGGACAGGACAACTGCATTGTATTGAGGGGGGGATGGATGGGGCCATGTATCGTGAGATCTTGGCCAACAACCTCCTTCCCTCAGTAAGAGCATTGAATATGGGTCTTGGCTGGGTCTTCTAGCATGACAACGACCCGAAACACACAGCCAGGGCAACTAAGGAGAGGCTCCGTAAGAACCATCTCAAGGTCCTGGAGTGGCCTAGCCAGTCTCCAGACCTGAACCCAGTAGAAAATATTTGGAGGGAGCTGAAAGTCCGTATTGCCCAGCGACAGCCCCGAAACCTGAAGGTCTGTATGGAGGAGTGGGCCAAAATCCCTGCTGCAGTGTGTGCAAACCTGGTCAGGAAATACAGGAAACGTATAATCTCTGTAATTGCAAACAAAGGTTTCTGTACCAAATATTAAGTTCTGCTTTTCTGAAGTATCAAATACTTATGTCATGCAATAAAATGCCAATTAATTACATAAAAATCATTCAATGTGATTTTCTGGATTTTTTGTTTAACCAGTTGGATATATTTTAATTTTTGGATGAAAAACGTTCCCGTTTTAAACAAGATATTTTGTCACGAAAAGATTCTCGACTATGCATATAATTGCCAGCTTTGGAAAGAAAACACTCTGACGTTTTACAAAACTGCAAAGATATTGTCTGTGAGTGCCACAGAATTGATGTTACAGGCGAAACACAGATAAAAATCTAATCAGGAAGAGCCACATTTTTTGAAACCGCCTCATGCCAATGACTCCCTATATGGCTGTGAATGAGCTACGAATGAGCTTACGTTTTCCACGCATTCCCCAAGGTGTCTACAGCACTGTGACATCTTTTTAGGCATTTCCATTGGAGAATGGCTGTAAGGGACCAAAAATAGCGAGTGGTCACATGGTGTCTCCCAGAGAAAATCTTGCGTAAAATACTGAGGTATCCATTTTTCCAATCGCTTCTCATGAGAAACCAATTGCCTCGACGGATATATTATCGAATACATATGTTAAAAACACCTTGAGGATGGATCCTAAACAACGTTTGCCGTGTTTCTGTCGATATTATGGAGCAAATCTTGAAAAAAGTTTGGCGTTATACTTGAAGTATTTTTCGGTCGACTTCTCAGCCAAGCAGGATGAACAAACGGGAGCTTTTTTGCCTCCAAAAATATTATTTTTGGAAAAAGGGAACATTTGCTCTCTAACTTGGAGTCTCCTGAGTGAAAGCATCTGAAGTTCTTCAAAGGTAAATTATTTAACTTGGTTGCTTTTCTTATTTTCGTGAAAAATGCTGCCAGCAGAGCCTAGCATTGCATTATGCCATGATAAACGTACACAAATGCTTGTCTAGCGTTGGCTGTGACGCATATTTTGAAAATCTGAGATGACAGTGTTGTTAACAAAAGGCTATGCTTGTGTTTGAATATATTTATTTCATTTAATTTGCGATTTTCATGAATAGGAAAAGTTGTGTTATGCTAATGTGTTTGAGGCTATGATTACGCTCCGGGATACAGGTTTGCTAGTCGCAAGAAGTTAAGATTCCGTCTATCACAGTTGAAGTTTGCCTATGATTTAAAAAAAATACAGACCTCTACATGCTTTGTAAGTAGGAAAACCTGCAAAATCGGCAGTGTATCAAATACTTGTTCTCCCCACTGTATATCGATATATTATTGCAGTTTAGGCACAATTCAGATTTTGGCCACTAGATGGCAGCAGTGTGCGTGGTTAGTTTCAGATTGATCCAGTGAAGCATTGCAATACTGGACAATATTTATGCCGAATTGGTCAATTGATACATTTTCAAGTACATAAATATAGAGAACATACAACAATTATATGGTAATGCACAATGTAAGTTTACACTCCCAGGAATGTCATATATGATGGATCATTAGCTTATACACTGACTTTCACACATCTAGATGGGAGGGGGCGGGGAGGCGGTGGAGCCAGAGACAACAGTTTTTTTTTGAGTTGGTCATCAGAGAGTGTTGCTGTTGGGCCGGTATGCAAATTTGAGTGGGTGCCAGGGTGTCTGGGATGATGGTTCTGATGTGAGCCATTACCAGCCTTTCGAAGCATTTCATGGCTACAAATGTGAGTGCTATAGAGCGATAGACATTTAGACAGGTTACCTTTACGTTCTTGGGCACTGAGACTATGGTGGTCTTTTTGAAACATGTAGGTATTACAGACTGGGTCAGGGAGAGGTTGAGAAGGTAAGTGAAGATGCTTGGCAGCTGGTCAGTGCATGCCCTGAGTACGCATCCTGGTACTTCGTCTGGCCCTGCTGCCTTATGAATGTTAACCCTTTTAACTTCTTGCTTCGAGCAATCCCGTATCCGGGAGCGTAATCATAGCCTCAAGCTCATTACCATAACGCAACATTAACTATTCATGAAAATCGCAAATGAAATGAAATAAATATATTGGCTCACAAGCTTAGCCTTTTGTTAACAACACTGTCATCTCAGATTTTCAAAATATGCTTTTCAACCATAGCTACACAAGCATTTGTGTAAGAGTATTGATAGCTAGCATAGCATTAAGCCTAGCATTCAGCAGGCAACATTTTCACAAAAACAAGAAAAGCATTCAAATACAATAATTTACCTTTGAAGAACTCCGGATGTTCTCAATGAGGAGACTCTCAGTCCAAAAAGATTATTTGTGTAGGAGAAATCGCTCCATTTTGTTCATCACGTTTGGCCAAGAAAAAAACCCGAAAATTCAGTCATTACAACGCCAAACATTTTTCCAAATTAACTCCATAATATCGACAGAGACATGGCAAACGTTGTTTAGAATCAATCCTCAAGGTGTTTTTCACATATCTATTCGATGATAAGTCATTCGTGCAGTTGGGTTTCTCCTTTGAAGCAAATGGAAAAATACACGCAGCTGGAGATTGCGCAATAATTGCAACGGAGGACACCAAGCGAGCACCGGGTAAATGTAGTCTCTTATGGTCAATCTTCCAATGATATGCCTAAAAATACATCACAATGCTGCAGACACCTTGGGGAAATGACAGAAAGTGTAGGCTCATTCCTTGCCCATTTACAGCCATATAAGGAGACATTGGAACACAGCGCCTTCAAAATCTGGAGCATTTCCTGTTTCATCTTGGTTTCGCCTGTAGCATCAGTTCTGTGGCACTCACAGATAATATCTTTGCAGTTTTGGAAACGTCAGAGTGTTTTCTTTCCAAAGCTGTCAATTATATGCATAGTCAAGCATCTTTTTGTGACAAAATATCTTGTTTAAAACGGGAACGTTTTTTTTTATCCAAAAATTAAAAGAGTGCCCCCTATATCGAAGAAGTTAAAGGTCTTTCTTACATCAGCTACAGAGAGAGTAATCACACAGTCGTCCGGAACAGCCGGTGCCCTCATGAGTGTTGCTAGCCTCGAAGCGTGCACAGAAGGCATTCCGCTCATTTGGTAGGCTTGCAGTTGAGTTACCCTTTGTAAATCTGTGAGGTTTTGCAAGCCCTACCAAATCCAACAGTGTCAGAGCCAGTGTAGTAGGATTTGATCTTAGTCCCGTATTGACGCTTTGCCTGCTTGATGGTTTGTCGGAAGGCATAGCGAGATTTCTTGTAAGCATCAGCATTAGTGTCCCGCTCCTTGAAAGCAGCAGCTATAGCTTTTATCTCAGTGCAAATGTTGCCTATAATCCATTTGTTCTGGATGGGATATGTACATATGTTCACTCTTCACTCCTCACTGCCATCGGATTAATCCCAGAACATATTCCAGTGTCTGGTAGCGAAAATAGTCCTGTAGCTTAGCATCTGCTTCATCAGACCACTTGAGGGCACCACCAGTACTTCCTGTTTGAATTTTCGATTGTAAGTAGGAATCAGGAAGGTAGAGTTATGTTCAGATTTGGCAAATAGAGGGTGAGGGAAAGCTTTGTATGTGTCTTTGTGTGTGGAGTAAAGGAGGGCTGCCTCTGGGTGAGCATTTTTGTGTTTGCTTATGGCCCTATACAGCTCATTGAGAGCGGTCTTAGTGTCAGCATCAGTTTGTGTTGGTAAATAGACAGCTCTGAAAAATATAGATGAAAACTCTCTTGATAAATAGTATGGTCTACAGCTTACCAATAGGTATTCTAACTCAGGTGATCAGAACCTCAAGACTTCCGTAATATTAGAGATTGCGCACCAGCCGTTGTTAACCTGTTGAGTGTAGGGGGCAGTATTTTGATGTTTGGATGAAAAACGTACCCAAATGAAACTGCCTATTTCTCAAGCCCAGAAACTAGAATATGCATATAATTGTCAGATTAGGATAGAAAACACTCACAATATTGTCTGTGAGTATAACAGAACTGATATTGCAGGTGAAAACCTAAGAAAAATCCAAAGAGGAAGTGCCTTCTATTTTGAAAGCTCACTGTTCCATTGCATGCCTTCCCTACATTTAAAGGGATATCAACAAGATTCCATTTCCTATGGTTTCCACATGGTGTAAACAGTCTTTACACATAGTTTCAGGCTTTTATCCTGAAAAATGAGCGAGAAAGATCACATCGCGTCCGTGGATGGTTGGGTGCCAGCAGAGTTTGGCTTGGAGCAGACATTTTCTGCTTGGAGCAGACATTTACTCTCTCTCACTCCTATTGAAAACGCTACGGTCCAGTTGAAATATTATCGATTATGTATTGTAAAAACAACCTGAGGATTGATTATAAAAAACATTTGACATGTTTCTACGAACTTTACGGATACTATTTGGAATTTTTGTCTGCCCCGTCGTGACCGCTCGAGCCTGTGGATTTCTGGACATAACGTGCCAACCAAATGTAGGTTTTTGGATTTAAAAATAATCGTTGTGGAACAAAAGGAACATTTATTGTGTAACAGGGGGTCTCGTGAGTGCAAACATCCGAAGATCATCAAAGGTAAGCGATTCATTTTATTGCTTTTCTCACTTTCGTGACCAATCTACTTTGCTGCTAGCTGTTTGTAATGTTTTGTCTGCTGAGAGAGATGTCCTAACATAAACGCTTGGATAGCTTTCGTCGAAAAGCTTTTTTTAAATCTGACACACCAGGAAGATTAGCATCAATCTAAGCTGTGTTTTGCTATATTACACTTGTGATTTCATGAAAATTAAATATTTTTAGTAATTTAATTTGAATTTGGTGCTCTGCAATTCAGAGGATGTTGACGAAAATGATCCTGCTAATGGGATGGGTGCGCCAAGAAGTTAACAAAAAGACACACATACCCCCCCAAGTTTGCCCGACGCTGCCGTTCTGTCCTGCCAATGTATAGTACAAGCAGCTAGATTTATATTTTCCATGTCCTTGTTCAGCCACGACATAGGCAGTAGCGATGTATGGGTAAAATTACCCAGAAAGCCAAGCCAGGAAAAAAAATCCAAACTACAACCTATGTGTTGTGATAATTGCGTTGTTTGCTCTTGAACCTGTTAGTTCATATGTTTGACACCGTGACATATAGGCCTAAAGGCCGGTTTACAGTTGGTATAACAACATATCTATATTTTAATAGACCAGTGGAGGCTGCTGAGAGGAGCACGGCTCAAAATAATGGCTGGACAGAGAGAATTTTGTGGCAGGCCAGGGGCACAATGATGAATTTATGATTGGATCAGAATCGCTGCTTTAATCATTGGCCAGTATTAATTAAAACCACAAGTCCAAATCCCTATCTTCAGCCATGGCTGATTTAGGAAAGGGACGATTTTAGCTAGCTAGTCACTGGAGGACAACTACACAACTAAATGCAACAATTCAAGTTTTCTGTCAATGACGTGCGGCTTCTGATGTGATGTGATTGCTGTGAAGCCAAATCCAAACTGGATTCCCTTGACACTTTGTTTGGTGTACCAGGACCATTCACAGCTGAGCTCACTCAGTTTAGCTCAACACTGATTGACTATTATTTTGCACACTGGCTTCCCCTGCATTCAATGTATCCATGAATACATGCCACTGAACATAAGATATTACTATTCTTTAGATCATGTTGTTACTGTAATTTAATTATGCCAATGTGCTTTCATCAATTGAAAACCCTTAATCTATTTTATGAGAATTTATAAGATTATGGTTTGTATAAAATAGACGCAGACCAGTCTTTCAATAATAGGTAACATAATTTATTCTCTGAGCGCGCTGACACTTAACCACGAGCAACAGTTTATATACAGATCATGACGTCATTTCATTGCTTTTACAGAATCCCCTCCTCTCGACCTGGACAAAGTGAGGTGAAAAGTTCATTCTAACTTACTAACACACTCCCAGGTAACTTTTGACCCCTCAACATTATCGATCACCACTGAGCTGACAGTTCTAATTAACAGAAAACCTAGGAATGCACTCACTGTCTTATCTAAAAACCCCAGAGCTAAGTTTCTGTAGGTTCAACACTAGGTTAACGACCTTATGTGTTTACACAGTCCCCAACCCATTAATTTCTTCCTAGTTGGAAAGGTGTTCATTAACTTTAATTACTCCTTGTCCGTGTCACACAATCCCTTCTTATGAACTCATATTGTTAATCAGATATAGTAAAACAGAGTATAAGTTGTACTTAGTTACAGTTCCATTTAAAATGATTTGTTCAGTCATTGAATCATAATTTTACCAACACACGTTCATAGGATAGTCTTGAACGGAGCTTGTCCAGTTTATCTCCAGTGATTTCACGTTTGTCAATAGAACGGAGTGTAGAAGCGTTTTTTCAATTGCCAACATAGTCTCGTCAGTTATCCTGCACTCCTGCCTCTATAACGTTGCCTCTTCCTTCTTCGAGTGTCGGGTATTTGAGCCTGGTCCAGGGTGAGCAGTATGTCACTCGCCTCCAACTCATTGAAGTAGTAATCCTCATCCAAATTGAGAATAGTGATCGCTGTTCTGATGTCCAGAAGTTGTTTTCGGTCATAGGAAATGACGGCAGAAACATTATGTACAAAAACAGTTATGCAGCCAGAAAAACACACAAAATAGCACAATTGATAAGGAGCCTTTAAAACAGCTGCTATTCCCTCCAGCGACATTTCTTTTTAGCGATATATATAGAGATATCTCCCATTCCCCCTCTCTCTCTTTCTTTCTCTTTGAGTTCCGTGTCTCTCTGAATCTCTCTCACACACACACACAGACATACACCACTATCTTTGTTTCATATAGATTCATGCTTCTGAATGTGATACACATTCATACATTCTATTCTGAATTAATCATAATGCTTACTATTGCATAAAGACAATACTGACTGATATTCACTTTGACAGTATAGAGAATCCCATAATTAGGGATGCAATTCAACAAATTCCCTGGTTCTCCCGAAATCCCAGTTGGAATAAGCAGTAAGTATGGAATCTTTCAACTTGGGTGTCTAGAAATCCAGGGAATTTATTGAATATTCCCAGAATTTTGTAACACAACCCATAATGCTTTCTCAGCTTGCTTTGAATTGAGGAATCATCTACAATGAGAACAATACAAGCTATCACCATGAGCAGTCTCATTTTGCATTACATAATTACTAATTAAGCAGTTAGACAGTTTTTATTTCCATACATGGTGGCTGTCTGAACAGACAGACGTTGGCCCATAAAGTCATCTTCAGACTTGTTGTTACAACAGTAACCAGCAGAGGGAATCAAAGCACCATCATTCTCATCAGCCGAAGCTCATGGAGACCCATTGTCCATCCTTATCTTCTATCTAGCCTGTATTCTATCCAGTAGTGTATTCTCAGATGAGGATGTGCTTATGCATTGGTTTATTCTAACTACGTTGATTGAGAAATCCTAAAGTGATGAGACGTTTGTAAAGGAGTGGTGTTTTCTTCTGGAAGAGGGATGGCTGCTATGAAGCTTAATCTCAGAGAAGCCTGGATAGCGCTCTCTCTCTCATTCTCTTTCTCTCTCCTCCTCTTTTCTCTCTGTCTACTCTTCATCCTTGCTTTCTCGCATTGAAATAGTATCTCGATCCAAGGATATTACATTGTCAGCATCATCATAGATTATATGAATGCACCTGTGGCTTTGTCAGTGAGACGAGACGGCTAAGGTTGGTTGGTACTCCCCTGTCGTTGGCCGAAGAGCCCAAGTAGTGTACTTCCTTATTAATTCAATCAATTAATCATTCATCGTTTACAGAATCATTCAGAGAACGACCGTTTAGAAATATACATCTTGGCTTTGCCACACCGCATTGCAACCTTCTAATGTATTACAATGTTACCAAGTAGGCAGATGAAGAATGGAAGAAATACACGCAAACTTTGGAAAAAAATATCTGGTCGCTCAAACTAGCATATCTGTGATGACCCATATGACGACCCATATATAGCGTATATGCATTGTCTCTTTTTGATAACCTTGTCACCACTATAAATCCAGTTCCTTCATAGCACATGCTCTGCTGAGCCTTGCATATGAGCTGATTCGTATCGCTTCGACAGACTACTTAGCTCTAAATGCCAACCAGCTAACGGGGAGGAGTGAACCAGGCGAGCAGGTGGAGGAGGGGGGAGTGGTGTTCCATCTGCCCATCGTAATGGAGTCGTTGAGTCTTCTGCTTTCTGCTATCCAGGCACTGTCACTGCTCTTTACACCTAAGACCTCCTGAAGAGCCTTTCCGGTGCACTGGTCAGTTTCCTGGCAGTGGCTAACGAGTTACGACGGGTGCCAATGTCCATCATATCAATGTGGTGAGATGCGTGGTCCCCAGGACACCCTCCAACCCCTTGGGACTAAAGACAAGCTGACTAACCATTCTGTGTTGACAGGTTAAAAGGGAGTGTTTTGGTAGGTGATGTGGCATAAGACAGACATACTCCATCAGACAGACCTCATACTCCACAGAACAGCTGATTGGAGTAATGATCTGTGTTGTTAGTGTTGGATGGTATTAAGTTGTGTTTCATGTCTTCAGTATAAACATCTACGGCATTTGAATTGTTTCTACTCTTGCTCCAAGTGTAGTTTACTTCTCTAACACAATCAAGTATATGCAAGACATGTTTCAGGGTACAGAGTAGAGAGAGAGTAAGTTGATCAATTGATGAACACTGCCATACAGTCAAGAAACATCTTTCACATCAGAGCCAGAACACATTCTTCAGATTCATTGTGTTTTATCAGCTAAATTTTGAATGGTTATCTCCCCATTCTGTTTCTCTCCCTGCAGTTGGTGCCAGAAGGTGGAATACTCATTAAGTCTCATTGATGAGAAAAATGCAAGGTTCCTGTTATTTTACATTTCACAAGATTGTTTGATGTTTTCGTTTCCTCCCTCTCTCGTTCTATCATGCTCCCTCTCTCTTACCCTGGCTCTTTCTCTCTCTCCCTCTCTCTTTTTCAACAGCCCAGAGAGCAATACGGAGGCTTAAAACAGGCTCTGCACGGGATAGATAGCACAAGGCATTAGCGGCCATTTCACGCTGGCACTTTGTTGGCCGAGCGGGGCAAGGGGAGAGCGGGTGCAGTCTGGGCGCGAGTCGAAGAGAACCCGAGGGCCACTGTGGGCCCCGGAGACACTCTGTAATTGTCCTGCTCTGAAGTGCAGGTAGGTGTGCAAATTACCAAATGTGGCGTGTAAGACCATTTCAGCCAGCTCAATCACTGTCGTGCATTTCCAAGTTGTGAACGAGCAGCTGCATTTTGAACCCATTTTGTGGTGCGGTGAATAGGGAGCGCATTTGCAGTCCAATGAATGAATTAAATATATCTTTCTATTATTGGTGAGTTTCTAACAAGGTGGAAGTCTATATATACAGTATAGTACATAAGGGATTCATCACATTATACCAGGTTCTATTTTGCATATAGCAGTGAAGCTCGAGAATGAGGAATATCATTTTGGGAATCATTTTTAATAATGTAATTTGTCCTTGGCTGAAAGGCGTGGTAAAAGTCTCCCCCTACAGGCAGTGATCCATGCTGCACCTCCTTCAACCCCTCTACTCTCCCCTTTCTCTCCCTCCCTCCACTCCACTCTCCAAATATTTATTGGACAAATTTCTTCCTTTGATGTATTGCATTTATATACTGTAAGAAAGTGACAAAGCGTCACCAACTTGAAGGATTGCAGGGCGACCTGGGATTGCCGCAGGGTGGGCAGAAAATACCACCTGACGTCCCTAAGGCTTCCACCACGGCCACTGCCATGGCCGCTGGAGGGAGTGTGGTGCTGGGCCAGACCAGCGACAAATGAAAACTGACCCTCAGTTGTTTGACAGAGACCTGGCACTGCAGCCATGGGAGTAGAACCAAACGAAAGGATTTGTGGAGAGGAGGAGAGGGATGTAGGTGAGTGAGTCTGGCATGGAGTCCTGTGACTTCTCTCTGACCTACCCCGGTCTTCTGTGTGGACCCAAGCCAGTCTGAGGGTGAGCTCCAGGGCAGGTGTGAGGGTGTGTGCCAGGGTGTGTGCCAGGGTGTGTGAGGTTCCAGGGCTGTGAGGTCCTGTGGGGTTCTGTGAGCTGTCATTCAAGGGGTCAGGGTCAGGAGGAAAGTGTTGACTGGGGAGAGTCCAGGGTGAAGGCCTCACACTGAGGAGCTGGAGGATTGCCACAGTCCTTTTAGACCCAGTGGGAACTGTGTTAGAAATACAGTAGCAGAGAACATTATGCCACCAAACTGCAATACTCTCCTTTAAAGGTACTCAAAAGAGGTATCTTACAAAAACTGTATTTAAAGCTAGAATAATTTGGCCTAATTGGTAAAACTGTCACATAACAAAGAAGTTAATGCAAAAAACAAACACTGTTTTTTTCCCTCAGAAAGCATTGCACGAGCAATAGAACAGCACTATATGTACTGCATTTATTTTTTTCCCTCAGAAAGCATTGCACGAGCAATAGAACAGGACTATATGTACTGCATTTCTTTTTTTCCCTCAGAAAGCATTGCACGAGCAATAGAACAGCACTATATGTACTGCATTTCTTTTTTTCCCTCAGAAAGCATTGTACGAGCAATAGAACAGCACTATATGTACTGCATTTCTTTTTTTCCACGCAGCTGGAACATCCTCTCCTCCGTTTCGCCCCCGTTTCATGAGCAAATCAAAACAAATAACAAAGGCACTGGGGAAAACAGTGCAGATTCTAACTTTAAGTCTTAGGACAAGTTGTTGATATTTTCTGATGGAAACTGTGTGTGTGGTAGAAAAAGCACCCAATTGTCATACTTAAGTAAAAGTAAAGATATCTTAATAGAACATGACTTGAGTAAAAGTGAAAGTCACCCAGTAAAATATTACTTGAGTAAAAGTCTAAAAGTATTTGGTTTTAAATATCAAAACTACATGTTATTGCTAAAATATACTTAAGTGTCAAAAGCAAAAGTATAAATAAGTTCAAATTCCTTATATTAAGCAAACCAGACAGCACAATTTTATTATGTATTTTTTAAAATAGGATTAGCCAGGGGCACAATCCAACACTCAGACGTCATTTACAAACAAAACAATTATGTTTAGTGAGTCCACCAGATCAGAGGCAGGAGAGATGACAAGGGATGTAATCTTGATAAGTGTGTGAAATGGACCATTTTCCTATCCTGCTAAGCATTCCAGAGAAACATTTATTTCCTTGTTTTAAACATAATTTACCTTATCTGATTTGAACAAAAATGCTGTCACATCTAGAACTTGCAACATTGCCACTCCTTGTCAAATCACATTGGAAAGATGGATGAACAAATATATCTAAGATAACCAAAAAGGGAAAAGAGAAAAAGGAACCCATCCTTGGGCGCCAACATTCCGCCACGAACTGTGGCCCCTGGTGCCACTCAAGTGATGGTCTATTTGGAGCATTGCCGTGACCACCAGCATCTCGGGCGACGAGCGCAGCTCAGCTGTGAAATTGGAGAGGCACCTTAACCCGAGAGCTTCCGCCTGCGCCTTCATTCCTCTTTTTTTCCTCACTACTCAGCCAGCCATCCAGATGAGGAGGAACACCATCTCTCCTCCTCCGTTCTTCCCCTCCTATCCCCTCACAGCAGAGAGCATCCCTGCCCATTTCACTCATATGCTCAGGGTCCGAGGAGCTGCGACCAGACAATTTGTTGACACGGGCCGTGTAACTCTATGTGTTACTGTGGTTTGGAGTGTTTTCCATTCCCCTGCTTGTCACTGTGGTGGGTGGCCTGATGTTGCACTCCATTGGTTCTCTCTGAGTGAAGGGGGAAACTTCAAGAACCCTCTTGGAAAGAAAACAAAAATAAACTGTGTGGTGTGTTGAGCCTCACAAGCACCATTATTTGTGAAATACAGCGTAAATAGAGCTACTGTGCCACGCATGTAACCATGGTTTCTAATAAGACAATCGTAGAAAATCAAATATTTAGCAGGTGTTTGATTTAATAACTGCTCAGATACAGAAAAAGCATATCCTTGTTTGTGGTTGAGCTCTTTTAATTAATCAACTTATCATTTCCCCTTCAGATCTTCTCATGACTACTGAGAAAATACACTTACTGTGTCCTAATCTTAATGCAAACCTAGCAGAGCCCAATTTTGCTATTTGCACAAATCCCTGCATTTTTGTTTTTGTAATAGCTCCCAGGGAAATCACATTTTTAGGCCATATAGTCAGACCAGTAACACTACATCACTCAGCCACCGGTGAAGCCAATTCAACCTGCCTCTTATCTTTGAACCTCAGAGTAATGTCTCTAGGAATTATGTGGCTAAGCCTGCCTTAATGGTCAAACCGATGGATGGAAATCAGCAGTCATCCTTTTAAAGCCAGGCAGCAGTAGCAGATCAGTGCAGAGTGGCGCGGCCCCTGGAAACATTGCCAAGCTGAGAGGAGCGAGGGAGAGAGAGATGGAGAGGCTTAATTAATAATACAGTATATCTGAAAGGGAAGGAGATATGAAGGCAGGAAATTAAACACACTAATACTGTGGAGGTAGGACAGGGCGATCAGGACTTAATTAAGGAGTGTGAGGAGCAGAGGGCATGATTTAAGACCATAGATATACTTTCCTGCTGACACCGCCGATGAGCTGATGATTATGGGGGAAAGGCAACCGGGGTGATATGGGTGACCTCGTGCCCCTCCATGGCTCTGGTAATGAGTTATTATTTCTGCTGTGACATAATCACCCTCCTCCTCATGTTAACATGATCTAAGTGTCTGGAGGAAGAGACTATATGTGCACACTGTACTCTGCTATCTAATAATCCGTAGTTTACCACAGAGAAATTGGATGAAGTTTGCCTGATAAGGAAGTACCTATAATGGTCAAAACGCTGTCAGTCTGAGTAGGACTAGAATAGATCTGCTGCTATAGTCGGTGGGAGGCCGGTGGTAGTAGTTTTGTATATTTGTCTCTATTCTCACAATTAACTGTTATTGTGAGTTACTGCCTTGAGATTCGACATATACAAGGAAATAGTCAGAGCATAGAAATAGAAGTACCACCTTTAACCAAAGGGAAGGGTAAAACAACTTCTCCACATTCTTCTTCAGTTTATAACAGCTGCATCATACAGCTCTCAGGGGATGCCTATAGAAAGGTGGCCTGGGCCAACTATTCATCTTTACTGACATGTTTATTTTTATTTACACTTTCTGTCTACTTTTTTTAAAGCATTACTATATCCATGTGTGTGTGTGTGTGTGTGTGTGTGTGTGTGTGTGTGTGTGTGTGTGTGTGTGTGTGTGTGTGTGTGTGTGTGTGTGTGTGTGTGTGTGTGTGTGTGTGTGTGTGTGTGTGTGTGTGTGTGTTTAAATGAGTTACTCTAAGAAAGCAATACACTCTAATGCAAAATTGGGAACTTGAGTAGAGGAAGATGAATCGCTTGAAATTAGAAAATAATAATTCAAGATCTAGACTAGACTAAAGGAAGCAAGACTTTTGTAGATTTTGTAACTGAATAAATACTTTATATTCCCAACCATTGTTCATATGACTAAATGAGTCAAGCAAGAAACACATTAAATATGCTTTTCCAGACTCATATCATTCGGCCAAACTCAACAGATTATGGAGGTGAAAGCATCTGTTGTATTTCAGCAGCAATTGTTTGGGAAGGAAACTTGTAATATTGCCATAATCCTTCAGGACTGTATCATGCTGCATCAAGTGTCAAGTATAAATGACACATCAGAAATTCAGTCATAACAATGTAAGAAGTATTGGGTTGCATGTTATATCCAGCTGTCAAATATGTTTTTGATGCCTGAGGGCATACCATTATAGCATTTAATAAACACATTCCTCCTTTAGGGAAAATGCTTGATCAGTGATGTTTGAATTGAAGACGCTCACTGATGCACACTGTGTCCAGATCTTTATTTAATCTTAAGTAAGTCTGTGGAGCTTTGGAAAATTACAGTACATCAGAAATCCAGATTGGATACATTTTCTGTTGTAGAGCACTGAAGAGAAGCCAATGATTGATAACTGCTAAAGTTAGTTTTCCTGGGAATTGTGATTAGGCTTTGGTTCGGCTTGATATTTTATGTACATTATGAAACATTCCAAATTCCTTATTAACTATCTGCTAATACAAATTGCCAGTTGAAAGACAATGCATTTATGGGTAGATCTACACTGTCAAAACAAGTAGCATTGCCTCTTCATCATTGATCCCTCTCCCCTCCCAATCTATGTTCATCTCTCTTACCCACCCTCAAGTCTATTTTTCATCACCTCTCTCTCGCTCTCGCTCTCGCTCTCGCTCGCTCGCTCGCTCTCTCGCTCGCTCTCTCGCTCGCTCTCTCTCGCTCTCTCTCGCTCTCTCTCGCTCTCTCTCAGCCTCCTGGCCCTCCCAGAGCTAGTGGACGAGGCGAGGTTGATAAATGAAGCTAATTGTTTTATGGCAGGCCTGATGCTGCCAGTGTAATCAGGCTGAATGAAAAGGCCTTGGGGAGCCCATTACCCTTCCCATTGTTAGAGAGGACAAGAGAACGAGGCTGGGCCAGGGCTGGGCCGCTGCACTCTGGGGGGACCTGTGCCGCCACGGCCACTGAGACATACAGTAGACACCCCCTCTGGCTCACTGCATTACTGTGCCCTCTACCCCAAACCAGCTTGAGAGAATAGACAAGACATTCATACTACTTCAAAAAAAAAAACTGTTACCAGGGCACATACTTTTTCCTGGCTAGGTCACATGGTCAAGCAAAATCCTGGCTTGACCATGTCCTAACTGTATCTAACTGTAATCAGGCAGCTAGGCAGAAAACTGAGGAGCCAGTTAGAGAAGACAAACACTGCAGAAACATTGTTTAGCACTGTGTGATGACTGGGATCCTGTGTTCTGGACAATCATGTTACAATACATGGATGTTAGCCTTTATTTAAAGCTTTTTCATCAAACTGTCCTCAGACCAGCAGCTATTCCCTCCGCAAGGCTATCAAACAAGCTAAGCGTCAGTACAGAGACAAAGTAGAATCTCAATTCAACGGCTCAGACACAAGAGGCATGTGGCAGGGTCTACAGTCAATCACGGACTACAGGAAGAAATCCAGCCCAGTCACGGACCAGGATGTCTTGCTCCCAGGCAGACTAAATAACTTTTTTGCCCACTTTGAGGACAATACAGTGCCACTGACACGGCCTGCAACGAAAACATGTGGTCTCTCCTTCACTGCAGCCGAGGTGAGTAAGACATGTAAACGTGTTAACCCTCGCAAGGCTGCAGGCCCAGACGGCATCCCCAGCCGCGCCCTCAGAGCATGCGCAGACCAGCTGGCCGGTGTGTTTACGGACATATTCAATCAATCCCTATACCAGTCTGCTGTTCCCACATGCTTCAAGAGGGCCACCATTGTTCCTGTTCCCAAGAAAGCTAAGGTAACCGAGCTAAACGACTACCGCCCCGTAGCACTCACTTCCGTCATCATGAAGTGCTTTGAGAGACTAGTCAAGGACCATATCACCTCCACCCTACCTGACACCCTAGACCCACTCCAATTTGCTTACCGCCCAAATAGGTCCACAGACGATGCTATCTCAACCACACTAGGCAACAACATCTCCTCCCCGCTGGTCCTCAACACTGGGGCCCCCAAGGGTGCGTTCTGAGCCCTCTCCTGTACTCCCTGTTCACCCACGACTGCGTGGCCATGCACGCCTCAATCATCAAGTTTGCGGACACAACAGTGGTAGGCTTGATTACCAACAACGACGAGACGGCCTACAGGGAGGAGGTGAGGGCCCTCGGAGTGTGGTGTCAGGAAAATAACCTCACACTCAACGTCAACAAAACTAAGTAGATGATTGTGGACTTCAGGAAACAGCAGAGGGAACACCCCCCTATCCACATCGATGGAACAGTAGTGGAGAGGGTAGCAAGTTTTAAGTTCCTCGGCATACACATCACAGACAAACTGAATTGGTCCACTCACACAGACAGCATCGTGAAGAAGGCGCAGCAGCGCCTCTTCAACCTCAGGAGGCTGAAGAAATTTGGCTTGTCACCAAAAGCACTCACAAACTTCTACAGAAGCACAATCGAGAGCATCCTGGCGGGCTGTATCACCGCCTGGTACGGCAACTGCTCCGCCCTCAACCGTAAGGTTCTCCAGAGGGTAGTGAGGTCTGCACAACGCATCACCGGGGGCAAACTACCTGCCCTCCAGGACACCCACACCACCCGATGTTACAGGAAGGCCCTAAAGATCATCAAGGACATCAACCACCCGAGCCACTGCCTGTTCACCCCGCTATCATCCAGAAGGCGAGGTCAGTACAGGTGCATCAAAGCTGGGACCGAGAGACTGAAAAACAGCTTCTATCTCAAGGCCATCAGACTGTTAAACAGCCACCACTAACATTGAGTGGCTGCTGCCAACACACTGACACTGACTCAACTCCAGCCACTTTAATAATGGGAATTGATGGGAAATGATGTAAATATATCACTAGCCACTTTAACCTCTTGCTCCGACCCGACACGCAGGCGTCCCATCTAGACATCTGGAAATGCAAATGCGCTACGCTAAATGCTAATAGCACTCGTTAAAACTCAAACGTTCATTAAAATACACATGCAGGGTACTGAATTAAAGCTACACTCGTTGTGAATCCAGGCAACAAGTCAGATTTTTAAAATGCTTTTCGGCGAAAGCATGAGAAGCTATTATCTGATAGCATGTAACACCCCAAAATAATTAGCATAGTCGGCGCTACACAAAACGCACAAATAAAATATAAAACATTCATTACCTTTGACCATCTTCTTTGTTGGCACTCCTAGATGTCCCATAAACATCACTATTGGGTATTTTTTTCGATTAAATCGGTCCATATATAGCCTAGATATCGATCTATGAAGACTGTGATCAAGGAAAAAAATAGCGTTTTATAACGTAACATAATTTTTTTAAATTAAAAAAGTTGACGATAAACTTTCACAAAACACTTCGAAATACTTTTGTAATGCAACTTTAGGTATCAGTAAACGTTAATAAGCGATCAAATTGATCACGAAGCGATGTATATTCTATAGCTGTACGTCTGGAAATAATGTCCGGGTAAATCTCAACCAAAATATCCGGTCGGAGACCGTAAGAAAGGCGCTACCTTGTGTCCGTTTGACCAAGAAACAAATCGTAGGCAAGTGACAAGACTGATGACATCGTGTGGAAGCTGTAGGTATTGCAACCTCGGCCCCATTTAATGTGGTTCACATTCAACAATGGGTTCTAGTGGCGCATGGATATATTTTCGCATTTTCAGTGATCAGATTTTCCTGCGCTTTTCAATGAAACGCACTTTCTGTTATAGTCACAGCCGTGATTTAACCAGTTTTATAAACGTCTGAGTGTTTTCTATCCACACATACTAATCATATGCATATACTATATTCCTGGCATGAGTAGCAGGGTGCTGAAATGTTGCGCAATTTTTAACAGAATGTTCGCAAAAGTAGAGGGTAGGAGTAACAGGTTCAACAATGCTACCTTATATAATGTTACTTACCCTACATTATTCATCTCATATGCATACGTATATACTGTACTCTATATCATCGACTGCATCCTTATGTAATACATGTATCACTAGCCACTTTAACTATGCCACTTTGTTTACATACTCATCTCATATGTATATTCTGTACTCGATACCATCTACTGTATCTTTCCGTTATTGTAATCACCCTCTCTGCTGTTTGCTTTTATTTGGACTCTTTTCTCTACAGTGACAGTGTTCCAGTCAACCATTCCAGTCCACAATGATCAGCTCTGTCCTCTGAAGCTTGTGCATTGAGGCAAATGATTCCCAGTGGAGTAGTAGGCCTTTTTCATCAAACTGTTTTATAGTCCTATCAGTCAGAGTTGTTGTGTAGTGCTGTGGACAGGTCTGGGAGTAGTGGACACAATGAATTGCATTGTGAAATAGTGGGATATACAGCAGCAGATATGAATTTGCAGAAATCGGCATGATTGCCATTGGCCTGCACTTTTACTGTAATGGTAATAACTGCAGAGGACATTACATTCAGAGACTCTGTGACCCTTGGATAAAGGGGGGCTTTCATAATTGACCATTTCAAAGCATTCTAGGGAGGGAAAAATCAACAGAGCAAAGTTCATGAAAACTATTTACAGTTACAAAACACTGCAGAGTGACAGGAATGAATCCCCATGGTAATGTCTTGTGGATTTCATAACCACATCTTTATAACAAGTGATTAATATTGAGACGGGGATGGGAATTAGTTCAATAATTTATTCAGAACGTGCACAGTCGACAACACATATAACCCCCATGATGCTCTGCGACACAACCCCAATACACAACAACGCCTCCCCTCTTACATGAACTGTCAGGAGAGTCTCTTCTACAAGTCCAAGACCCTTGGTGCCTATCTTTCGTAGGGTAACGGCAGGATATCTGACTCTCAACAACAATGTCTCTAGACTGTGGCATTGACACAGGTGTAGGCATGTGAGTTGCCTGTGTCCCAGTCTCCTCATACACTTGTGCGGATGAGTCAGTGTCCTGAAAACGCCACTGTGAACCCCTAGGTGATGACTGCTGTGTTAGGGTGTCACCCCATAACAGCCTGGACCACTCACGACTGGTGGATCTGTCGGTGTTGCTCTACTCAACAGTAACTGATCTGTGTTCCTTTTCCAGATGATGTCCTCTGCAGTCTGGATTAGAGGTTGACACAGGACTGCGGGTCCTGCGGGTCTTGCAGGAGCCCGCAGGATTCTGGCAGGAATGGGAGTGAAGCTCTCGAGACTATATATTGACTGTCTCAGTCCTGTCTCGGTTTCAGATATATTTTTACTCAGTCTTGAACAGTGAGGACTCACAATTTCTTCTTGAGACCAGCCAAGACTAGCGGAGTAAAAAAACGAATAATTATCAGCTCCCATTCAGTCAGCGCAAAAAAACACTTTGCTGGGCAAAATATACGCTGCACACTCCTTTCATTAAACATTAATATTTGATCACCTATTGGAACCTGGGCTTACTACTTTCCTTGGGCTACCTGGGCTTCCTAATTTACTTTACATTATTGTCCATTACTTTGATTGAAAAATATCCTCAAACTTTGTGCCAATCATCAGAATTTCTCTGATTCGCTGGTAGGGAAGAGTGGGGGAAATTGAAAGGTGCATGCTCACAATTAGTAAAGGTAGACTGGCGGAAATTGTAACAGTCTTTATATTTATTATAGACATCTTTGCGGATAAGCAGCCCATTCACTCAGACATAATAAGCCAGTAGGTCCCAATCAAAAGAATAAAAAACAAAACCATTAGCCTGAGCATTTCCCAATTGAAATGTAAATCTATTACTTCCCATTGCAAAAAAAATGTGATCTAAAGATTAAATGCAACAATGTTGAGCCCAGTTCCACAAAGGGGCAAAGGGGGCTTGGCCGCCTCAATTCGTGCCCTTCAGTTTTAGATTTATGTTTTTATATAAAAATAGCCAAAAAGTTCAAATGATTGACTGACAGGTTGGTGCTGCGCTGTATCAGCACAGTGGACAGAGTGCACTGTGGTGTGTGTGGGGGGCTACGGAAACCCACTGGGGTGGTTAGGGATGACTCAATTGGAATCCATAAAAAGCGGGGAAAAACGCTTCTCATCTGAGGTAGGCTAAGTGAATAACGTGATACGCCTCCGCCTGTACTATTTCATTTAGATTTATATGGGTGGGGTCAAGTTAACAGTTGAAGCTACTTCCCTCAACTCTGCCTCACACCCCAGATACTGGCTTCCCCAAAGTACCAAAACAAAGCCACTATAGCTCAGCATTCAACACCATGGTACCTTCCAAGCTCATCATTGACCTTGAGGCTCTGAGTCTCAACACCGCCCTGTGGAATTGGGTCCTGGACTTCCTGATGGGTCGCCCCCAGGTGGTGAAGGTAGGAAACAACACCTCCACATCGCTGATCCTCAACACTGAGGCCCCACAAGGGTGTGTGTTCAGCCCCCTCCTGTATTCCCTGTTCACCCATGACTGCGTGGCCATGCACACCTAAAACTTAATCATCAAGTTGCAAACTACACAACAGTAGTGGGCTTGATTACCATCAACGATGAGACAGCCTACAGGGAGGAGGTGAGGGCACTCGGAGTGTGGTGTTAGGAAAACAACCTCTCACTCAATCAAGAAAACAAAGGAGATGATCGTGGACTTCAGAAAACAGCAGAGGGAGCACCCCACTATCCACATCGACGGGACAGAAGTGGAGAACGTGGAAAGTTTTAAGTTCCTCAGCGTACACATCATGGACAAACTGAAATGGTCCACCCACATAGACATAGTGGTGAAGAAGGCGCAACAGCGCCTCTTCAAATCAAATGTATTTATATAGCCCTTCTTACATCAGCTGATATCTCAAAGTGCTGTACAGAAACCCAGCCTAAAACCCCAAACAGCAAGCAAGGCAGGTGTAGAAGCACAACTCCCTAGAAAGTCCAAAACCTAGGAAGAAACCTAAGAGAGGAACCAGGCTATGAGGGGTGGCCAGTCTTTTTCTGGCTGTGCCGGGTGGAGATTATAACAGGACATGGCCAAGATGTTCAAATGTTCATAAATGACCAGCATGGTCAAATAATAATAATCACAGTAGTTGTCGAGGGTGCAGGTCAGCACCTCAGGAGTAAATGTCAGTTGTCCTTAGCCGATCATTGAGAGTATCTCTACCGCTCCTGTTGTCTCTAGAGAGTTGAAAACAGCAGGTCTGGGACAGGTAGCACGTCCGGTGAACAGGTCAGGGTTCCATAGCCGCAGGCAGAACAGTTGAAGCAGCAGCATGGCCAGGTGGACAGCAAGGAGTCATCATGCCAGGTAGTCCTGAGAGAGAGAGAGAGAGAGATGATGGAAAATAGACTTGAGGGTGGGTAAGAGAGATGAACATAGACACTGTGGCCCCATCAGATGATACCCCCGGACAGGGCCAAACAGGCAGGATATAACCCCACCCATTTTGCCAAAGCACAGCCCCCACACCACTAGAGGGATATCGTCAACCGCCAACTTACCATCCTGAGACAAGGCCGAGTATAGCCCACAAAGATTTCCACCACGGCACAAACCAAGGGGGGGGGGGGTGCCAACCCAGACAGGAAGACCACTCAAGTGACGCACCCCTCCTAGGGACGCCATGGAAGAGCACCAGTGAGCCAGTGACTCAGCCCCTGTAATAAATAGGGTTAGAGGCAGAGAATCCCAGTGTAGAGCGCTGGGACAGAGATGGCCGCCTCGCTTCGCGTTCCTAGGAAACTATGCAGTTTTTTGTTTTTTTACGTGTTATTTCTTACATTAGTACCCCAGGTCATCTTAGGTTTCATTACATACAGTCGAGAAGAACTACTGAATATAAGATCAGCGTCAACTCACCATCAGTACGACCAAGAATATGTTTTCCGCGACGCGAATCCTGTGTTCTGCCTTACAAACAGGTCAACGGAATTGATTCCATGCAGCGACCCCCAAAAAAAACGACTTCGTAAAAGAGGGAAACGTAGCGGTCTTCTGGTCAGACTCTGGGCACGGGCACATCGCGCACCACTCCCTAGCATTCTTCTTGCCAATGTCCAGTCTCTTGACAACAAGGTTGATGAAATCCGAGCAAGGGTAGCATTCCAGAGGGACATCAGAGACTGTAACGTTCTCTGCTTCACGGAAACATGGCTCACTGGGAAGACGCTATCCGGGGCGGTGCAGCCAACGGGTTTCTCCACGCATTGCGCCGACAGAAACAAACATCTTTCTGGTAAGAAGAGTGGCGGGGGCGTATGCCTCATGACTAACGAGACATGGTGTGATGAAAGAAACATACAGGAACTCAAATCCTTCTGTTCACCTGATTTAGAATTCCTCACAATCAAATGTAGACCGCATTATCTACCAAGAGAATTCTCTTCGATTATAATCACAGCCGTATATATCCCCCCCCCCAAGCAGACACATCGATGGCTCTGAACAAACTTTATTTAACTCTTTGCAAACTGGAAACCATTTATCCGGAGGCTGCATTCATTGTAGCTGGGGATTTTAACAAAGCTAATCTGAAAACAAGACTCCCTAAATTTTATCAGCATATCGATTGCGCAACCAGGGGTGGTAAAACCTTGGATCATTGTTACTCTAACTTCCGCGACGCATATAAGGCCCTGCCCCGCCCCCCTTTCGGAAAAGCTGACCACGACTCCATTTTGTTGATCACTGCCTACAGACAGAAACTTAAACAAGAGGCTCCCACACTGAGGTCTGTCCAACGCTGGTCCGACCAAGCTGACTCCACACTCCAAGACTGCTTCCATCACGTGGACTGGGACATGTTTCGTATTGCGTCAGATAAAAATATTGA
The DNA here is from genome assembly GCF_023373465.1 of Oncorhynchus keta. NCBI lineage: Eukaryota > Metazoa > Chordata > Actinopteri > Salmoniformes > Salmonidae > Oncorhynchus > Oncorhynchus keta. The sequence goes on from NC_068437.1 coordinate 34,259,902, forward strand.
CGAATACGCTGATTCGGTGTGTGAGTTCATTAGAACGTGCGTTGAAGATGTCGTTCCCATAGCAATGATAAAAACATTCCCTAACCAGAAACCGTGGATTGATGGGAGCATTCGCGTGAAACTGAAAGTGCGAACCACTGCTTTTAATCAGGGCAAGGTGTCTGGTAACATGACCGAATACAAACAGTGCAGCTATTCCCTCCGCAAGGCTATTAAACAAGCTAAGCGTCAGTACAGAGACAAAGTAGAATCTCAATTCAACGGCTCAGACACAAGAGGCATGTGGCAGGGTCTACAGTCAATCACGGACTACAAGAAGAAACCCAGCCCAGTCACGGACCAGGATGTCTTGCTCCCAGGCAGACTAAATTACTTTTTGCCCGCTTTGAGGACAATACAGTGCCACTGACACGGCCTGCAACGAAAACATGTGGTCTCTCCTTCACTGCAGCCGAGGTGAGTAAGACATTTAAACGTGTTAACCCTCGCAAGGCTGCAGGCCCAGACGGCATCCCCAGCCGCGCCCTCAGAGCATGCGCAGACCAGCTGGCCGGTGTGTTTACGGACATATTCAATCAATCCCTATACCAGTCTGCTGTTCCCACATGCTTCAAGAGGGCCACCATTGTTCCTGTCCCCAAGAAAGCTAAGGTAACTGAGCTAAACGACTACCGCCCCGTAGCACTCACTTCCGTCATCATGAAGTGCTTTGAGAGACTAGTCAAGGACCATATCACCTCCAACCTACCTGACACCCTAGACCCACTCCAATTTGCTTACCGCCCAAATAGGTCCACAGAAAATGCAATCTCAACCACACTGCACACTGCCCTAACCCACCTGGACAAGAGGAATACCTATGTGAGAATGCTGTTCATCGACTACAGCTCGGCATTCAACACCATAGTACCCTCCAAGCTCGTCATCAAGCTCGAGACCCTGGGTCTCGACCCCGCCCTGTGCAACTGGGTACTGGACTTCCTGACGGGCCGCCCCCAGGTGGTGAGGGTAGGCAACAACATCTCCTCCCCGCTGATCCTCAACACGGGGGCCCCACAAGGGTGCGTTCTGAGCCCTCTCCTGTACTCCCTGTTCACCCACGACTGCGTGGCCACGCACGCCTCCAACTCAATCATCAAGTTTGCGGACGACACAACAGTGGTAGGCTTGATTACCAACAACGACGAGACGGCCTACAGGGAGGAGGTGAGGGCCCTCGGAGTGTGGTGTCAGGAAAATAACCTCACACTCAACGTCAACAAAACTAAGGAGATGATTGTGGACTTCAGGAAACAGCAGAGGGAACACCCCCTATCCACATCGATGGAACAGTAGTGGAGAGGGTAGCAAGTTTTAAGTTCCTCGGCATACACATCACAGACAAACTGAATTGGTCCACTCACACTGACAGCGTCGTGAAGAAGGCGCAGCAGCACCTCTTCAACCTCAGGAGGCTGAAGAAATTCGGCTTGTCACCAAAAGCACTCACAATCTTCTACAGATGCACAATCGAGAGCATCCTGGCGGGCTGTATCACCGCCTGGTACGGCAACTGCTCCGCCCTCAACCGTAAGGCTCTCCAGAGGGTAGTGAGGTCTGCACAATGCATCACCGGGGGCAAACTACCTGCCCTCCAGGACACCTACACCACTCGATGTTACAGGAAGGCCATAAAGATCATCAATGACATCAACCACCCGAGCCACTGCCTGTTCACCCCGCTATCATCCAGAAGGCGAGGTCAGTACAGGTGCATCAAAGCTGGGACCGAGAGACTGAAAAACAGCTTCTATCTCAAGGCCATCAGACTGTTAAACAGCCACCACTAACATTGAGTGGCTGCTGCCAACACACTGTCATTGACACTGACCCAACTCCAGCCACTTTAATAATGGGAATTGATTGGAAATTATGTAAATATATCATTAGCCATTTTAAACAATGCTACCTTATATAATGTTACTTACCCTACATTATTCATCTCATATGCATACGTATATACTGTACTCTATATCATTGACTGCATCCTTATGTAATACATGTATCACTAGCCACTTTAACTATGCCACTTTGTTTACTTTGTCTACATACTCATCTCATATGTATATACTGTACTCGATACCATCTACTGTATGCTGCCCTGTACCATCACTCATTCATATATCCTTATGTACATATTCTTTATCCCCTTATTGTTAGTTAGATTACTTGTTGGTTATCACTGCATTGTCGGAACTAGAAGCACAAGCATTTCGCTACACTCGCATTAACATCTGCTAACCATGTGTATGTGACAAATACAATTTGATTTGATTTGGAACCGGCCAGGCATAGACAGCAAGGCCAGTTCGTGCCTTTCCGTTCACCTTCACACTCCTGGGCCAGACTACACTCAAACAGAGGACCTACTGAAGAGATGAGTCTTCAATAAAAACTTAAAGGTTGAGACTGAGTCTGCGTCTGAGAAAGCCCTGCCTCCAGCTGTTTGCTTAGAAATTCTAGGGACAATTAGGAGGCCTGCGTCTTGTGACTGTAGCGTACGTGTAGGTATGTACGGCAGGACCAAATCTGAAAGATAGGTAGGAGCAAGCCCATGTAATACTTTGTAGGTTAGCAGTAAAACATTGAAATCGGTGCATGCCTTAACAGGAAGCCAGTGTTGGGAGGCTAGCACTGGAGTAATATGATCAGATGTTTTGGTTCTAGTCAGGATTCTAGAAGCCGTATTTAGCACTAACTGAAGTTTATTTAGTGCTTTATCCGGGTAGCCACAAAGTAGAGCATTGCAGTAGTCTAACCTAGAAGTGACAAAAACATGGATACATTTTTCTGAATAATTTTTGGCCAGAAAATGTCTCAATTTTGCAGTGTTACGTATATGGAAAAAAGCTGTCCTTGAAACAGTCTTGATATGTTCGTCTAAAGAGAGATCAGGGTCCAGAGTAAGGCCGAGGTCCTTCACAGTTTTATTTGAGACGACTGTACAACCATCAATATTAATTGTGAGATTCAACAGATCTCTTTGTTTCTTGGGACCTAGAACAAGCATCTGTGTTTTGTCTGCATTTAAAAGTAGAAAGTTTAACTTCCTTATAACTTCCTTATGTCTGAAACACAGGCTTCCAGTGAGGGCAATTTTGGGGGATCACCATATTTCATTGAAATGTACAGCTGTGTGTCATCCACATAGCAGTGCAAGTTAACATTATGTTTTCAAATGACATCCCCAAGAGGTAAAATATATAGTGAAAACAATAGTGGTCCCAAAACGGAACCTTGAGGAACATCAACATTTACAGTTGATTTGTCAGAGGACAAACCATCCACAGAGACAAACTGATACCTTTCCGACAGATAAGATCTAAACCATGCCAGAACTTGTCCGTGTAGACCAATTTCGGTTTCCAATCTCTCCAAAAGAATGTGATGATCGATGGTATCAAAAGAAGCACTAAGGTCGAGGAGCACGAGGACAGATCCAGAGCCTGGGTCTGACGCCATTAAAAGGTCATTTACCACCTTCACAAGTGCAGTCTCAGTGCTATGATGGGGTCTAAAACCAGACTGAAGCATTTTGTATACATTGTTTATCTTCAGGAAGGCAGCGAGTTGCTGCGCAACAGCTTTTTCAAAAATGTTTGAGAGGAATGGGAGATTCGATATAGTCCGATAGTTTTTTATATTTTCTGGGTCAATGTTTGGCTTTTTCAAGAGAGGCTTTATTACTGCCACTTTTAGTGAGTTTGGTACACATCCGGTGGATAGAGAGCCATGTATTATGTTCAACATAGGAGGGCCAAGCACAGGAAGCAGTTCTTTCAGTAGTTTAGTTGGAATAGGGCCCAGTATGCAGCTTGAAGGTTTAGAGGCCATGATTATTTTAATCACTGTGTCAAGAGATATAGTACTAAAAACACTTGGGTGTCTCCCTTGATCCTAGTCTGCAGAGTTGTGCAAACTCAGGACAACTGAGCTTTGGAGGAATACACAGATTTAAAGAGGAGTCTGTATTTTCTTTCTAATAATCATGATCTTTTCCTCAAAGAAGTGAATTTATTACTGCTGAAGTAAAAGCCATCCTCTCTTGGGGAATGCTGATTTTTAGTCAGCTTTGCAAAAGTATCAAAAATATATTTTGGATCGTTCTTAATATCCTGAATTAATTTGGAAAAATAGGATTATCGAGCATCAATGAGGGCTCTTCGATACTGCACTGTACTGTCTTTCCAAGCTAGTTGGAAGACTTCTAGTTTGGTGTTGTTCCATTTCAATTTTCTGGAAGCTTGCTTCAGAGCTCCCTTTATACCAGGGAGCTAGTTTCTTATGACAAATGTTTTTAGTTTTTAGGGGTGCGACTGCATCTAGGGTGTTGTGCAAGGTTAAATTGAGTTCCTCAGTTCGATGGTTAACTGATTGTTGTCCTCTGACATCCTTGGGTAGGCAGAGGGAGTCGGGAAGGCCATCAAGGAATCTTTTGGTTGTCTGAGAATTTATAGCACGACTTTTCATGATCCTTGTTTGGGGTCTGAGCAGATTATTTGTTGATATTGCAAACGTAATAAAATGGTGGTCCAATAGTCCAGGATAATGAGGAAAAACCTTAAGATCCACAACATTTATTCCATGAGACAAAACTAGGTCCAGAGTATGACTGTGGCAGTGAGTACATCCGGAGACATGTTGGACAAAACCCACTGAGTTGATGATGGCTCCGAAAGCCTTTTGGAGTGGGACTGTGGACTTTTCCATGTGAATATTATCTGCTATGACTACATGGTCCGATAGGAATTCAGGGAACTCTGTGAGGAACGCTGTATATGGCCCAGGAGGCCTGTAAACAGTAGCTATAAAAATGTTGAGTAGGCTGCATAGATTTCATGACTAGAAGCTCAAAAGACAATTATTATAATTTTTTTGTAAATTTAAATTTGCTATCGTAAATGTTAGCAAAACCTCCGCCTTTGCGGGATGCGCGGGCCAGCCACTGCCAGCTAGCCTACAAAGTCAACAACGCAGCCACTGCCAGCTAGCCTACTTCAGCAGTACTGTATCATTTTAATCATTTTAGTCAATAAGATTCTTGCTACGTAAGAATAACTTTCTGAACATTCAAGACGTGTAGTCCACTTGTCATTCCAATCTCCTTTGCATTAGCGTAGCCTCTTCTGTAGCCTGTCAACTATGTGTCTGTCTATCCCTGTTCTCTCCTCTCTGCACAGACCATACAAACGCTCCACACCGCGTGGCCGCGGCCACCCTAATCTGGTGGTCCCAGCGCGCACGACCCACGTGGAGTTCCAGGTCTCCGGTAGCCTCTGGAACTGCCGATCTGCGGCCAACAAGGCAGAGTTCATCTCAGCCTATGCCTCCCTCCAGTCCCTCGACTTCTTGGCACTGACGGAAACATGGATCACCAACAGATAACACTGCTACTCCTACTGCTCTCTCTTTGTCCCGCACGTGTTCTCGCACACCCCGAGAGCTTCTGGTCAGCGGGGTGGTGGCACCGGGATCCTCATCTCTCCCAAGTGGTCATTCTCTCTTTCTCCCCTTACCCATCTGTCTATCGCCTCCTTTGAATTCCATGCTGTCACAGTTACCAGCCCTTTCAAGCTTAACATCCTTATCATTTATCGCCCTCCAGGTTCCCTGGAGAGTTCATCAATGAGCTTGATGCCTTGATAAGCTCCTTTCCTGAGGACGGCTCACCTCTCACAGTTCTGGGCGACTTTAACCTCCCCACGTTTACCTTTGACTCATTCCTCTCTGCCTCCTTCTTTCCACTCCTCTCCTCTTTTGACCTCACCCTCTCACCTTCCCCCTACTCACAAGGCAGGCAATACGCTCGACCTCATCTTTACTAGATGCTGTTCTTCCACTAACCTCATTGCAACTCCCCTCCAAGTCTCCGACCACTACCTTGTATTCTTTTCCCTCTCGCTCTCATCCAACACTTCCCACACTGCCCCTACTCGGATGGTATCGCACCGTCCCAACCTTCGCTCTCTCTCCCCCGCTACTCTCTCCTCTTCCATCCTATCATCTCTTCCCTCTGCTCAAACCTTCTCCAACCTATCTCCTGATTCTGCCTCCTCAACCCTCCTCTCCTCCCTTTCTGCATCCTTTGACTCTCTATGCCCCCTATCCTCCAGGCCGGCTCGGTCCTCCCCTCCCGCTCCGTGGCTCGACGACTCATTGCGAGCTCACAGAACAGGGCTCCGGGCAGCCGAGCGGAAATGGAGGAAAACTCGCCTCCCTGCGGACCTGGCATCCTTTCGCTCCCTCCTCTCTACATTTTCCTATTCTGTCTCTGCTGCTAAAGCCACTTTCTACCACTCTAAATTCCAAGCTTCTGCCTCTAACCCTAGGAAGCTCTTTGCCACCTTCTCCTCCCTCCTGAATCCTGCTCCCCCCCCCCTCCTCCCTCTCTGCAGATGACTTTGTCAACCATTTTGAAAAGAAGGTCGACGACATCCGATCCTCGTTTGCTAAGTCAAACGACACCGCTGGTTCTGCTCACACTGCCCTACCCTGTGCTCTGACCTCTTTCTCCCCTCTCTCTCCAGATGAAATCTCCGTCTTGTGACGGCCGGCCGCCCAACAACCTGCCCGCTTGACCCTTTCCCCTCCTCTCTTCTCCAGACCATTTCCGGAGACCTTCTCCCTTACCTCACCTCGCTCATCAACTCATCCCTGACCGCTGGCTACGTCCCTTCCGTCTTCAAGAGAGCGAGAGTTGCACCCCTTCTGAAAAAACCTACACTCGATCCCTCCGATGTCAACAACTACAGACCAGTATCCCTTCTTTCTTTTCTCTCAAACTCTTGAACGTGCCGTCCTTGGCCAGCTCTCCCGCTATCTCTCTCTGAATGACCTTCTTGATCCTAATCAGTCAGGTTTCAAGACTAGTCATTCAACTGAGACTGCTCTTCTCTGTATCACGGAGGCGCTCCGCACCGCTAAAGCTAACTCTCTCTCCTCTGCTCTCATCCTTCTAGACCTATCGGCTGCCTTCGATACTGTGAACCATCAGATCCTCCTCTCCACCCTCTCCGAGTTGGGCATCTCCGGCGCGGCCCACGCTTGATTGCGTCCTACCTGACAGGTCGCTCCTACCAGGTGGCGTGGCGAGAATCTGTCTCCTCACCACGCGCTCTCACCACTGGTGTCCCCCAGGGCTCTGTTCTAGGCCCTCTCCTATTCTCGCTATACACCAAGTCACTTGGCTCTGTCATAACCTCACATGGTCTCTCCTATCATTGCTATGCAGACGACACACAATTAATCTTCTCCTTTCCCCCTTCTGATGACCAGGTGGCAAATCGCATCTCTGCATGTCTGGCAGACATATCAGTGTGGATGACGGATCACCACCTCAAGCTGAACCTCGGCAAGACGGAGCTGCTCTTCCTCCGGGGAAGGACTGCCCGTTCCATGATCTCGCCATCACGGTTGACAACTCCATTGTGTCCTCCTCCCAGAGCGCTAAGAACCTTGGCGTGATCCTGGACAACACCCTGTCGTTCTAAACTAACATCAAGGCGGTGGCCCGTTCCTGTAGGTTCATGCTCTACAACATCCGCAGAGTACGACCCTGCCTCACACAGGAAGCGGCGCAGGTCCTAATCCAGGCACTTGTCATCTCCCGTCTGGATTACTGCAACTCGCTGTTGGCTGGGCTCCCTGCCTGTGCCATTAAACCCCTACAACTCATCCAGAACGCCGCAGCCCGTCTGGTGTTCAACCTTCCCAAGTTCTCTCACATCCCCGCTCCTCCGCTCTCTCCACTGGCTTCCAGTTGAAGCTCGCATCCGCTACAAGACCATGGTGCTTGCCTACGGAGCTGTGAGGGGAACGGCACCTCAGTACCTCCAGGCTCTGATCAGGCCCTACACCCAAACAAGGGCACTGCGTTCATCCACCTCTGGCCTGCTCGCCTCCCTACCACTGAGGAAGTACAGTTCCCGCTCAGCCCAGTCAACACTGTTTGCTGCTCTGGCCCCCCAATGGTGGAACAAACTCCCTCACGACGCCAGGACAGCGGAGTCAATCACCACCTTCCGGAGACACCCGAAACCCCACCTCTTTAAGGAATACCTAGGATAGGATAAGTAATCCTTCTCACCCCCCTTTAAGATTTAGATGCACTATTGTAAAGTGACTGTTCCACTGGATGTCATAAGGTGAAAGCACCAATTTGTAAGTCGCTCTGGATAAGAGCGTCTGCTAAATGACTTAAATGTAAATGTAAATGTAAATGTGTAACCAGGAGGTGAGGCCTCATTTAACACAGTAAATTCATCAGGCTTAAGCCATGTTTCAGTCAGGCCAATCACATCAAGATTATGATCAATGATTAGTTCATTGACTATAACTGCCTTGGAAGTGAGGGATCTAACATTATGTAGCACTATTTTCAGATGTGAAGTATCATAATCTCTTTCAATAATGGCAGGAATGGAGGAGGTGTTTATTCTAGTGAGATTGCTAAGGCGAACTCTGCCATGTTTAGTTTTGCCCAACCTCGGTCGAGGCACAGACACAGTCTCAATGGGGATAGCTGAGCTGACTACACTGACTGTGCTAGTGGCAGACTCCACTAAGCTGGCAGGCTGGCAACAGCCTGCTGCCTGGCCTGCACCCTATTTCATTGTGGAGCTAGGGGAGTTAGAGCCCTGTCTATGTTCGTAGATAAGATGAGAGCACCCCTCCAGTTAGGATGGAGTCCGTCACTCCTCAACAGGCCAGGCTTGGTCCTTTTTTGTGGTTGAGTCCCAGAAAGAGGGCCAAGTATCTACAAATTATATCTTTTGGGAGGGGCAGAAAACTGTTTTTAACCAGCGATTGAGTTGTGAGACTGCTGTAGAGCTCATCACTCCTCCTAACTGGGAGGGGGCCAGAGACAATTACTCGATGCTGACACATCTTTCTAGCTTATTTACACGTTGAAGCTATGTTGCGCTTTGTGACCTCTGACTGTTTCATCCTAATATTGTTGGTGCCAATGTGGATAACAATATCCCTATACTCGCCAGTTTTAGGTTTAGCCAGCACCATCTTCAGATTAGCCTTAACGTCGGTAGCCCTGCCCCCTGGTAAAGAGTGTATGATCAATGGATGATTCGTTTTAAGTCTCTTCAACCTTAGGAGGCTGAATACGTTTGGCTTGTCACCTAAAAACCTCACAAACTTTTAAAGATGCACAATTGAGAGCAACCTGTCAGTCTGTGTCACCGCCTGATGCGGCAACTGCACAGCACATCACCGCAAGGCTTTTAAAGCTCTGCACAACGCATCACTACCTGCACTCTAGGACACCTATAGCACCCAATATCACAGGAAGACCAAAAAGATCATCAAAGACAACAACCACCCGAGCCACTGCCTGTTCACCCTGCTATCATCCAGAAAGTGAGGTCAGTACAGGCAGTGGTGTAAAGTACTTTAGTTAAAATACTTTCAAGTACTACTTAAGTAGTTTTTTAGGGTATCTGTATTTTACTATTTATATTTTTTAGTACTTTTACTTTAACTTCACTACATTCCTTAAAGGAAACATAGCACTTTTTACTCCATACATTTTTCTTGAAACTCAAAAGCACTCTTTACATTTTGAAAGCTGAGCAGGACAGGAAAATGGTCCAATTCACACACTTATCAACAGAACATCCCTGGTCATCCCTACTTCTCTGCTCTGGCAGGCTCACTAAACACACATGCTTCATTTTTAAATTATATCTGAATGTTGGAGTGTGTCCCTGGCTGTCCTTAAATAAAAGCAGAAAAGAAAATGGTGCCGTCTGGTTTGCTTAATTGAGGAATTTGAAATGGTTGATACTTAAGTATAAATACATTTCCTTTTGATACTTAAATATATTTTAATCCAAATACTTTGACTTTTACTCAAGTTGAAGTTTACTCTGTGACTTTTACTTTTACTTTAGTAATTTTCTATTAAAGTGACTGGTGATTGCTTTATTAAAGTGACAAATGATTTCAAGTCTGTATGTAGGCAGCAGCCTCTCTGTGTTAGTACTGGCTGTTTAATAGTCTGATGGCCTTGAGATAGAAGCTGTTTTTCAGTCTCTGTCCCAGCTTTTATGCACCTGTACTCATTGGTGGAAAAAGTACCCAATTGTCATAAAAGTAAAGTAATGATACCTTAACGGTTAATATTGCCCCTTTTTAATAATGTTTACATATCTTGCATTACTCATCTCATGGGTATATGCTGTATTCTATACTATCTATTACATCTTGCCTATGCAGCTCTGTCATTTACTCATCCATATATTTATATGTATATTTAAATGTATATTCCTTTACTTAGATTTGTGTGTATTAGGTTTGTTGATGTGGAATTGCTATATTACATGTTTGAACTATAAGCTAAAGCATTTTGCGACACTCGCAATAACATCTTCTAACCATGTGTATGTGACCAGATTTTTGAAATCCGACACAGCGTTTGCATTAAGGAGAGGTATATCTACAATTCCATGTGTATAACTTGTATTATCATTTACATTTTTGATGAGTATTTCTGTTGAATCGATGTGGCTATGCAAAATCACTGGATGTTTTTGGGACTAGTGAACGTAACGCGCCAATGTAAACTCAGATGTTTTTTAAACAAATATGATCTTTATCAAACAAAACAGAGATGTATTGTGTAACATGAAGTCCTATGAGTGTCATCTGATGAAGATCATCAAAGGTTAGTGATGAATTTTTATCTCTATTTGTGCTTTTTGTGACTCCTCTCTTTGGCTGGAAAAATGGCTGAGTTTTACTGTGACTTGGTGGTGACCTAACATAATCATTTGTAGTGCTTTCGCTGTAAAGCCTATTTGAAATCGGACATGATGGTGGGATTAAGAACAAGATTACCTTTAAATTGGTATAAAATACATGTATGTTTGAGGAATTTGAATTATGAGATTTCTGTTGTTTTGAATTTGGCGCCCTACACTTTCACTGGCTGTTGTCATATCATCCCGTTAACGGGATTGCAGCCCTGGACTGGTACAATGGGTGTTGCCCATTCACTCATGCTGACTGGCTCCAGTACTTTGTTCTTAACTAGAGCATCCAAGTCAGCCTCGACTTTTGGTCTGATACCAGAAGGTACGGGTTGTGCTTTCAGAAATTTTGGTTTTCTGTCTGGCTTAATGCTAAGCATCACTGTAATATATTTCATGCTATCCAGCTCTCCATTAAAGACTTCTCCATGTTTCTTTAAGATGGTGTGTAGGCCCGTTTCTCCATGTGTCATTGTATGCACTAATGGCCAGTCCAGTTTGATTTTCTCCAGCCATGGACGTCCCAGTAGTGATGGATAGTCTCCTTTCACGACATAGTGACAACTTTTCAACTTGTCCATTTAACTGAACTCTGACCTCAGTGATGTCTCTCACAGAGACAGATTCACCTGTGAGTCTTTTAACACGATGTTTGCTGGCTGAAGTGGAAGGGGCTCAGTGTCTTCTTGTGAGATACAGCTGTGAGAAACACAAAAGAGACAGCTGCCTCAGTGTCCATCTCCATACGCACTGCCCCTCCAGCAATGGAGAGACATAGTAGCTGTCCGGCACCCTAGAAACAGTCAGTATTTTCAGTGTGACTTCCTCGTTGGATGAGTCACTCACTTCTGTGTTCTCTTCCTCAATAGCCTGAACACGTCCCTTTTTCTTTTGTTGGAATGTCTATGTCTTGTTTTCAGTCTAATGTTTTCTCTGAGCTCTTTTTATTTCTGCAGGCTTGTTCAATGTATCCCTTTTTACCACAGCCTCGGCAATCCATATCCTTTCACCAGCATGTAGATGCCTGAAGTCCCGCTTTTCCACAGTGGAAGCATGTGCCTTGATTTCCCTGTCTCTCAGTTGCAAGTCTGTGCACTTTTCGTGATGAACTCAACTGCTGAGCCTCTTTAGCTGCTAGTTCCATGGACACACTGGCTTCAATGGCCTTTGCCAAGGTCAGATTACTTTCAGTCAATAGACTCATTTGTGTAGCTTCTCTCTGTAGCCCACATTCTAGTCTGTCTCCTAAATATGTAATTTAGAACATAATTGATCTCACAGTGCTCTGATTATTTAATGCCACAGCATTGTCACTGATTCTCCCTCATCCTGATTTATTCTGTTAAACTTAAACCTTTCAGAAAAAGTCAAGCCTGTTGGAAAAAGTACCCAATTGTCATACATGAATAAAAGTAAAGATATCTTAAAATAGAAAATGACTGAAGTAAAAGTCACCCAGTAAAATACTACTTGAGTAAAATACTATAAGTATTTGGTTTTAAATATACTAAAGTATCAAAAGTAAATGTACTTACGAAAATATTAAATATAGTATACTTAACTCCTAACCCCTTAAAAAAAAACAAATGCATTCAGATGAGAAGTTGTGGGTGGGGGGAATTGCTCATAAATTTACATTTTGGGGATGGGTAAACGTAATTGTACCTGGTGCCAAACTTTATCACTAAGGCATACTTACCAGAAGTCCACTGGCACACTCTGAAAATAAAATGATGTGCATTGCCAACAAATACGGCTCTGGATAGTTAGTTCACGGTGCTAAGGCGTCGAGTTCCTGAAATCTTTTACCACTTGCAGTGTACATTTGAATCCCCCATGGGGTGCCCAAAAAATTGGATATTTTAAAATGTAGACACATTTATTGCAGTATTGTGTCGGGAAAGAAATTACAATCATCACCTTGAAAAGATTAGGGCCTCAATTCAATCCAATCCGTATTGCAGTATTTACACAGTAGCACTTTTTCCAATGGTCAAATTAATTAACATATCATTTCGGGAATGCATAAAAACTACTACCAGGGAGAACCCTCTCAGAGGTTTGCTTTCACTTTTCAGAATTCCAAGATCATTGCCAAATAAGGCATGCTGTCGCCTGCTTTTATAGTAAGCCTTGAGGTGGTACCACCCAGCACATCGAGAAGGGAGCGTATTCCACACCTTCTCAGGGTGCCTCCACATCACCATTTCAATGGTAGAGTCAAACCGCTAGGGGCAAAAAGACCTAGACTTACTACTAAAATACCAAAATATCACTTTTGCAACAATCTGTCAAAATGAAGACCAGAAGCCAAAAACACTTCTTGATACTACACATCCCGCATGCGGGAGCGTAATCATAGCCTCAAACTAATTAGCATAACGCAGCGGACATAAATCTTCCTAGAAAATTTTCCTATTCAAGAAAATCACAAATTAAATATATTGAGACACAAAATCGACCGGAAAATGCAGTAATGCGTAAAAAAAGCTAAATCGTAGCTCATTCACAGCCATATAAGGAATCATTGGCATGAGGTGGTTTCAAAAAATGTGGCACTGCCTGATTGGATTTTTATCTGGGTTTCGCCTGTAACATCACTTCTGTTGAAGTCACAGACAATATCTTTGCAGTTTTGGAAATGTAAGAGTGTTTTCTATCCAAAGCTGTCAATTATATGCATAGTCGAGCATCTTGTCGTGACAAAATATCCTGTTTTAAAACGGGAACTTTTTTTATCCAAAAATGAAAATAGTTATAAAAGGTTAAATGTACTTTTTAACACTAGAACCGCTGGGCCTCGAGGGACCCCCCTTAAAACAATATCTTTACAGTTTTGGAAACATTAGAGTGTTTTCTATCTGAAGCTGTCAATTATATGCATATTCTAGCATCTTGTCCTGACAAAATATCCCGTTGCCTACGGGAAAGTTATTTTTCCAAAACGGGAACGTTTTTTTTCTCCAAAAATGAAAATACTGCCCCCTAACACCAAGCGGTTGCAAATGTTTACTTCTGAACGTATGTAGGCTTGCCATAACAAAAGGTTAAATTATGTAAGGTCCCTTAGTTGAGCAGTGAATTTCAAACACAGATTCAACCAGGGATGTTTTCCAATGCCTTTCAGAGAAGGGCACCTATTGGTAGATGGGTACAAATAAAAAGGGTACAAATAAAAAAAGCAGATGTTGAATATCCCTTTGAGCATGGTGAAGTTATTAATGACACTTTGGATGGTGTATTAATACACCCAGTCACTACAAAGATACAGGTGTCCTTCCTAACTCCGTAGCCAGAGGGGAAGGAAACCGCTCAGGGATTTCACCATGAGGTATGTTGTGATTTTAAAACAGTTAAAGAGTTTAATGGCTGTGACAGGAGAAAACTAACGATGGATCAACAACATTGTAGTTACTCCACAATAATAACCTAATTGATAGAGTGAAAATAATACAACTATTCTAAAACATGCATCCTGTTTGCAACAAGGCACTATAGTAATACTGCAAAAAAAATGTGGTAAAGCAATTCACTTTTTGTCCTGAAAACAACGTTATGTTTGGAGCAAATCCAATACAACACATTACTGAGTACCACTCCATATTCTCAAGCATAGTGGTGGTTGCATCATGTTATGGGTATGCTTGTAATCATTAAGGACTGGGGAGTGTTTCAGGATAAATGAATTGATGGAATGGAGTTAAGCACAGGCAAAATCCTAGAGGAAAATCTAGTTCAGTCTGCTTTCCATTAGACACTGGGATATTAATTCACCTTTTAGCAGGACAATAACCTTATTCTACACTGGAGTTTTTTACGAAGATCACAGGGAATGTTCCTGTGTGGCCGAATTACAGTTTTGACTTAAATCTACTTGAAAATCTATGGCAAGAGTTGATGGTTGTCAACAACCAATTTGATAGATTTTGAAGAACTTTGGAAAATGAATCATGGGCAAATGTTGCACAATCCAGGTGTGAAAAGCTCTTGGAGATTTACCAAGAAGAACTAACAGCTGTAATCCCTGCCAAAGGTGCTTCTACAAAATATTCACTCAGGGGTGGGAATACCTATGTAAATGTGATATTTCTGTATTTAATTTAAAAACATGTTTTCACTTTGTCATTATGTGTGTAGATGGTTAAGATAATTAAAGTCCATTTAATACATTTTGAATTCAGGCTGTAACACAACAAATGTGAAATAAGTCAAGGTGTTTTAAGACTTTCTGAAGGCACTGTAAATCTACACCAGCAGACATTTTCCTAATATTCCCTCATGGATTGGTGGTTACAGTGCCTCTGACATCGATAATCATTCTGTGCCATTCAACCATGAATCTATTTTGTTTCTCCTATTATTAGCTGTTTCATCTCAGTGCACTTTTACTAATATTTCGTCACTTTTAATTCATCAGAATGAATATCCTGCAGGCTAAATATTGTGTGTGTTCGTTCCCCTCAGGTAACCCCAATCTTTTATCAAAACCATGAATGTGGATTGAGCCCTCGTAGCCCCCTAGGAGGTATTACAAAATGGCAAAAAAATGTATTTCTGTGTGTTTAGTCCTTTTGGCTCAACTGTGTTCAGATAGCTGGACAGCTAGGTCTTGTAATATGTGGTGTATGGCATTGTTTTACCCCTCTAATCTCAATAACCAAAGTGTTCCTGTTGCCAGGAAGGGAGCACGGTGGACTACCTTTATGAGATGGCCCACGGTAGGAATCTTAACTTCCTTCCAGCTGCCCCTGCCTATCCAAACAAGCCGACGATGCACCGCCCCGCTATCCCTAAACCCTGTTTTGGTCCAATCATTGGGCCGATTACAGTCATAGCTCATCAGTTTCACAATGGCATCGGATATGCAGGGAATGATTTTGTCAGAGGGCAATCACAGCCAAATGGAGCCTCTTCACGCTTTGGTTCCCCCTCACCCATCAGTTAGCCCTAATTGTCTTATCCCTCTAACAAGGACCATGGATGTTTATGGAGAAAAGCTGAAATGACCTAAAAACCAAAGAAAGGAGGAAAACAAAACGAGAATGCAAAACAATAAAAATCACTATCAGAAAAATTGTGTTTTAAAACCCTGTCGGAACAAGTTAGGGAATGCAAATGGTGGCCTCAGAATGCTGATGAGGCCTCATCTTAGATATGTTGGCTGCCTTGGCATTTCCAGCATGTTGATTTTTATGATATCAATTGCACATCCCAGTAGGGTTTTTAAAGTGTCACTACTGAGCAGGGCATTCTGCATCCCAATTACTCTGCTGCTCAGGCCAACACATCCTTCATTCTCTGGCACTGCCTGTTCAATGAGACTTGTGCAGAACTATAGGGAGCCAGAGATGGCACAAAATGCACCCAGATTTTTTCCTCTGTTATTGATTATTGTAGCGATATCGCTTTCTGAGTAGCACAGAGGAAGAAACGAATTACCCAAGTTTAACGGTTAGACTTGTCATGACTAATGAAAGACTGTTATGTTAGTTTAAATTTGACGAGGAGAGAACTACTCATTATAACACCGTTTTCTGTGTGGTAGGGATCTTGCTGGAGCCATGTGTGAATTTCCATTTTAAATGCCTCTGTTCTGGTAGTGGGGCCAGGGTAATTATTGATGGCTTCTCTCCCTTTAGACTGATAAGGCGGTTGCGCTGATGGATAGATTGCTGTGCTATGCATATACAAGGTTGAAAACATTGATCTTTGGGATTAATGTGGTTCCCACAGGGGCTGATGGCAGTCAAATGGCATTTCTGTAATTATACATTTACACAGACTAATATCCCTCAAGGTGCTGACAGATACTTTCATTTGCCACGACTACTCAAGTGGTGAGACAATTTGTTTTTGCTCTACTTATTTACATATTTCAATGGCATGAGGCCCCCCAACCCCATCACTGCATGGCATTGCAAAGCATTAAATAACACACCATTCTCAAGGTCTCAATTACTTGAAGTTACATTACAATGTCATTGCAGTGCAGTTGCTATTTTCTGATGTCATGCTCACTCTTTTCTACAAACAAAGCACAATTCTGATGAAAGACAGTGTGTGAACCCTCCAGACTTTATGTCATGAATATCCAGACAGTGTGTGCATGTGTGTGTGTGTGTGTGTGTGTGTGGGTGTGTGTGTGCGTGTGTGCATGTGTATGTGTGACAATTTCAGACAGGCTAAAGCTGAGCTTCCAGAGCTTGCCAAGGGACTAAAACAGACTATTGAGCTGGTCAGAAAGGTCTTGGGTGGTGAGTTAAAAAATAAAACACAATATTTTGAGGCTAATCTTTTCTATTTACTCCTCAGAGAAAGTCTGGGAGTGTGTGTTTTGAGAGTGATATTGCATATGATGTGTCAGTTAAATATGTGATAATGGTGTTTGCTAGTGTTGATTGGCAGAGAGAAGTGACAGGCATAACTTTCTCTGAAGGATGGACAGTGATGCAGTTGCTCAAGATAATCCCTGGATAAGCCAGGAAGCAGCACCTGCTGCGGCAGCAGTCCATGCAACAACTTCTTCTCCTGCTCATTGTTTTCTACATGCAGAACTCTACCAGCGGAAAAAAATCTAAAAACATCTCTGGCCATTCGAGATTTCTAACAAAGACATTGTTATGGCTTGGTCGTGTTGTTGTTCTATGTGGCAACCGGTGTGGATTCCTTCAGGATCTGTGAAATGTGCAAGGCGTGGCGAGAACAGATTGCAGGGGAATCCATGCGAGAACACGTAAAATCGCTAAGGATTATTCTAAAGATTTGAGTTGGTCAGTATGCGGCAGGCAAGAGAAAGAGAGCAGATCAGACATGAATTCCCAGACTCCTGAGTCAGACATCTAAATCAAGATGTGCTGCCTCCTTTTGTTATGTTGTGGGCTATCCATCCTCTCATCATTATATATTGTTAGGTGATCAAAAGTGAGTCCTCTCAGGCAATACCCACAACTTAAATCAGGTTTGTACATTGTGAAGCCATTTTTATCAGTCTGGAATGGAATGGTACATATTCCTGCTGACTGTTTGCTTGTAGCTAAACACAAAACACAAAATGTGTTCCATACTTACAATGTAATATTAAGCAAATGTTATCTAGAATTTAACCATTCATGTAATATATCTGGTAAATATTAAATATTGTCTTCGTTAAAGTGGAACTCACAGCATTTTAGCAACATGAAATCTGATTAAAATCTGTTCATAAACCCCAGGAAGAATATGACTTTTTTTTCTTAAAATTTTCTGACAAGCGACGACTTAGATGGTCATTTTCATGTTTTCAAAGAACCTTAGAATGTTTGGGAATTACGTATACTTTGTCATTTGTGGAAATTCTATAGCGATATGCAGTACATTTGGAAAGTATTCAGACCCCTTGACCTTTTACACATTTTGTTACGTTACAGCCTTATTCTAACGTTGATTAAATAGTTTTTTCCCTTTACCTAGCTACACACAACACCCCACAAACTGTTTTTAGACATTTTTGCAAAAGTATATATAAAAAAATGGAAAGAGTACATTCAGGTAATTATTCAGACCCTTTACTCAATACTTTGTTGAAGCACCTTTGGTAGCGATAAAATCCTCAAATTCTTGGGTATTCCGCTACAAGTTTGGCACATGTGTATTTGCGGTGCTTCTCCCAATATTTTCTGCAGATCCTCTCAAGCTCTGCTAGGTTGGATGGGAAGCATTGCTGCACAGCTATTTTCAGGTCTCTCAAGAGATGTTCGAACGAGTTCAAATCCGGACTCTGGCTGGGCCACTCAAGGACATTCAGAGACATCCCGAAACCACTCCTCCATTTTCTTGGCTGTGTGCTTAGGGTCATTGTCCTGTTGGAAGGTAAACCTTTACCACAGTCTGAGGTCCTGAGCACTATAGAGCAGGTTTTCATCAAGGATCTCTCTGTACTTTGCTTCGTTCATCTTTGCCTCAATCCTGACTAGTCTCCCAGTCCCTGCCGCTGAAAAACATCCCCACAGCATGATGATGCCACCACCATGCTTCACCGTAGGGATGGTTCCAGGTTTCTTCCAGAAAGTGATACATGGCATTCAGGTCAAAGAGTTCAATCTTGCTTTCATCAAAACAGATCATCTTGTTTCTAATGGTCTGAGGGCCTTTAGGTGCCTTTTGGAAAACTCCAAATGTTCTGTCATGTGCCTTTCACTGAGGAGTGGCTTCCATCTGGCCACCCTACAAAAAATGCCTAATTGATGGAGTGCTGCAGAGATGGTTGTCCTTCTAAAAGGTTCTCCATCTCCACAGAGGAACTCTAGAGCTATGTTAGAGTGACCATTGGGTTCTTGGTCACCTCCCTGACCAAGGCCACTGTGTTCTTGGGGATCTTCAATGCTGCAGACGTTTTTTGGTACCCATCCCAAGCTCTGTGCCTCAACACAATACCTTCAAATTCATGGCTTGGTTTTTGCTCTGACATGCACTGTCAACTGTGGGACCTCATGTCCAGTCAATTGCATTTACGATAGGCGGACTCCAATCAAGTTGTATAATCCTCTCAAGGATGATCAATTTAGAACTCAATTTAGAGTCTCATAGCAAAGGTTCTGAATACTGAGGTATTTCTATTTTAAAGTTGTTTACATTTTCAAACATATCTAATAACCTGTTTTCACTTTGTCATTATGGGGCATTGTCTGTAGATTGCTGAGGATGTTTTTGTATTTAATACATTTTTGAATAATGCTATAACTTAACAAAATGTGGAAAAAGTCAAGGGGTCTGAATACTTTCCAAAGACACTGTGGAGTGTGAAAGTGGCCGTGTGTTTGGACAATTAATAGACACTGCAGTAAATAAAACCGAATAAAAACATCCGTCTCATCCAGGACCCAGTGTCTACGCAGACCGGTGCGCCATAGCGAGTCAGAGTTTCAGTAGGCCTATATGCAAACAATCCATTTGCCACAAGGACCTGCCATAATTTACTTTGAACTGGACTGTGTGTTTACAGGCAGTTGCAACAGCGTGACTTTAGATCAATAAAATGCATTTAGCAAAAGTCACAAAATGGATTTCTGCCAATATGTGGCTAAATATCATAGGAGACCTCTTACATTTGGGAACTTTACAGTCCTATTGATCAAACAGCCATAAAAATGTAGGCTACCTTTCCATATATGCACATCAACAACAACATGATCAACAACTAATGCTAAAATCGAATGAAGGAACATTAGATAAAACCTCTCAAACTTTTTCAGATAATTGGCTGTCAAAATTGCACAGATAAACGATGGGGAATAGCTTGCTCGTCCTTCTGCAGCTGACCTGCCATGCAGCTGAATTTGTTCTTAACTGACTTGCCTAGTAAAATAAAGGTAAAATTTAAAAAATAAAAATAAATAAAAAAAATGTTTTCCCAACCAAGCACCCAAGCTAACGGGCTAAAGTTGGCTTGTTTGCTCGCTAGCTACTTCCAGAAATAAGAGAACACATCACTGACCATTTTACTCACAGTTTTAGAGCTGGTTAGGCTGTTTACATGTTTTCTAGAGTATTTGTGACTAACTATTACTTTTTTTGCCTACGTTTACTGACATGGTCATTCAGTGGGTGTAAATTCATCAGTTATTCTTTGCTCTGGCACACTCAGACAAGAATAATCTGAAATCTGAGTAGATGGCCAGAGTGAATTTGCGAACACAAGAGATATGCTAACTGGATAACAGCAATACTGTTTTTCTAGCTAAGCAAATGACACGTGAATCTCTAGCTGTGTAGCCACCAAAAAAATTATACAAGGGCAAAAAGTCAGTCACTCAACCACTCCTCCAATGACATGACGTCCTCCTAGAACGTAGCTAGCTATCTATCTAGCTAACGTTAGGCTCTGTGTTTCTAGCTTGCACTAGCATATTAGCCACATTATGACTGACTTGTGATCATTGACACTTGCTAGTTTGATTGAATTGACATTCCCAGCCTTAGTTACATCAGTTTTTGTCCAAAATATTGAGTAATTGAAACTGAAACAATGGAGGCAGCAAACAATGTACCAGGCTAGCTGTGATTTACAACCTGATAGCAATATTTTTTGGAGTACCAAGAAATGTATTGGTGAATTATATAAATCATGCATTGAACTGCCTCCACTAAGGCCAACAATGCCTTAGTGTATATCATGGAATGTTGAGTCAAATAGAACTTATTTTTAAAACATCTCATAAAGTTGGTTTTGTAGCATAAACTGGGAATTTGATATTTTTGACTGAACTTATGATTGTCTGTTCTTTTCATATCTGCAAAGTAGTTAAAATACTGTTAGTTCCACTTTAAGTGAATGTAATATTGGGTACATTTTCAAAATGGCCATTCTGCTGTGTCACCAACCCAGATGTTGTCCATTTTAATCTGCAATATAGAGGAGTGTGCGTACTGCTTCTGCTCGGCTTGGCCCAACTGCTGCCAGGCCATGGCTTGGCCCGAGTGGGTTATACCTCACAGAATGGCTGATCCTTGATCTCAGTGGAGCGAACACTGCCGCAAATTACACTCAGCAAAGAGGTCTGCCCAGTCAAGCTTGGTTTACCTACATCTGCCACCCTCTCCTCAGTGGTACTGTAGCCTACAGTAGTTAATGCCACATATGCAATTGAATAGGCTTGTATCTGTAGCAGAACAAAGTTATATGAAAAGACAAAGGTAAATGTTTTTCTACTGCAGGACTGGCTATCCCTCAATATACTCTCTTTGATATTGGATTATTCACATGCTTCTGTTATGTAAAATGGCTAGTCTGTTTGTGGCAAGTGGCTATACGTTTGGTTATTTGAGGTTGTATAGAATAAGCACAAATTAGCACAAACCCTCAAACTGTTTGCTGTTGTTTGTTTCTCGCTGAATGTGACCCTGTTTTTTTTTGACAGTTGTTGTCAACAGCTTCAATATCCAATTCACAAAGGTAATGTTGACACTAACTTGATGGGCACTGCAGAGAAGCATTTCAATCTGAAGATGTCAACAGTGGGAACTAAACTAAATTGACATTGTGTTCAGCAGTCTTCATAATAGTGCTTTACTTCTGTTTGTCTCTGGAGCGGTGCCATAAACTCATTGTCCCTGTTATGATGGTGTAATACCATAGCGGTGTGTGAGACATATGCTTCCATCAAAGTCTCATTAACCTTGTATCTGATGATGTCCCTCATGGAGAGATTACTCTCTGAGATATCATTCAAACAACACAGTGGCCATTTACAGCCCAATGATGATTAACAGGCAGGACAAACACTTCTCTTCCTTAGCACAGCCTAAATTTCATATAGTTTTTGCATTGTTTTCTGCAGCTATTGACTGGTACTACCTCTCTCTCTCTCTCTCTCTCTCTTTCTCTCACTCTCACGACTCACAGATGGCCTATGAAGAGGTCCATTAACACTCGCAGGAAAGAGATGCTGAAATGGGTTTTAAATGCTACAAGATGGAGAGCAATCTTTTTCCACATGCAAGGACAAAGTTAACGTGGTAGGTCACGCTTACTCATCTAGCAGGCTTTAATGCCCTCTCATCTCCTCTCCCCTGCACAGCAAATAGCTGATGTGTTTTTGTGAGGCTTGAATTGATGAAATGGAGCAATTCGCTCCACAGCATTTAAAATGTAAATTGATACGGGGTGAAGTTTCTGTGGCGGTTGTTCGGGCTTCATGTGAGGCTGTATCGCCGTTCCCATGAATATTGGTGAAGTCCTGGCATGTGATTCATATTTTTTTTAAACATTTCATTCAAGCTCTGAGTTAACACCCAGTGATCAATATTTAATGCTTTTGGGGTGAATAGTTATAATTGTACAGTGAGAGCGTTACTATCTGCATTAAGGCCAGGATTCCACTCCTGGTGTGCGAGTGAAGCAGAGCAAACATTGCTCCCATTTATTACTATGAAGACAGAGCATGATGGAGAACATTTACCCTTGCATGGAGTCAATGAATTGCATTAAGCCTGTGCATTACTTTGAAAAGGGCAAGCTGATATTACCCTATGGATGACAGGAGAGCATAAAAGAAGGCAATGTGTAATGGCGCAGTGAAAAGTGCCATGGTGGGGCTCAGAATTCAATCTGGGGCTGCTAACTTTTTTTCTCCATAACTCCAACGTTTTTTAGTTTAGTGTGCATGTGTGTATGAGAGAGAATGAGAGGGAGTGAGAGAGAAAGAGAGAGAGAGCAACCACCCCACTGCTCTTCACAATACTATGTTCAAACCTGTGTATTATACATTTTAGGGACATTCATCATCACTGTAGGCTTCGATTTGGTTTGAGAGATGAATACATTGATCCATATACAGAAGCCTAGATTGTCTGTTCATCTACAAATAGGTCAGTTGGTCACAATCTGACAACCACGTTCGCAGTTAATCAATGATGAGGAAAGCTGGAAATGATTGTCTATAGATTTGAAAGAACTTTTGTTCTACCAACATAAATGCAAATATATGTCATGTTAAGCATATTTATATCTCCTAGAACTCCACTTTCTTCTGTGTATCAAATTTACTTTCAGTGCAGTAAATCAGGTCTTTTTTTTCTCCAATGGCCAAAATATATATTTTTTTTTTTTCACGGCGCTGACGTAGTGCTGCCGAAATGTTTATAATGGAATGGATTTGACACAAGGAGCACATTGGGAGATGGGCTGACTTTACAATCTCACACTGTGTGAACCTCTCTACGGTGTGCAAGGTCTGGTACAGAACTTTATATTACCTCAATTTTTGTATTTTATGATTTGGAGATGAACATGAACTTGAGGAAGGAATGACACATTGTGTATTGACAGACATGCAATGAAAACAGACCATCATATAATATAAAAATGATAATATAGACAACCAAGGAGTACTATGGACCTTAAACATCTTCATCAATGTATCAGGACATAGTGCCTGGCCTAGTGTTATTGTTACCATCGAAGTGGCTATGCAAAGACATGGAAGGGATTTCATTGTTCTTGTTTAACATCCACTCCAGCAGGGGTATTCAATGCCTTTTGACAAGGCATCCTCAAGTTGTGAACTTTAAGTAGTCCTAATTTTGTAGTTTTGTAGTCTGCTTTTGTATACACAGTAGGCTGTGGAGTCACTGTTGGGTCTCAGCCCATCACATATGAGCCAAACTCTAAAGTGATGATGACCCAGCACACTGGCTCAGCCTGTCAAGTAGAAAAAAATAAACACGTTTGGAAATGAATTCATAATGAAATAAATAAATAAGTAAACTTAAAGAGAGAGGGTGAGGATTCATTGTCCATTCATCAACCTGATTGGTGTAAGCACACCTTGTCTATTTTTTTTTTGTGTCCTCTAATCTCAATAGCAAACTCAGTTTTATCTGACTTATTTTTCATGCCTGTTAATTCAGATAGGAAAGACTATCTATTTACAGGAATGCAGTCCTTAGGTTTCCACTCACTCACTCCATCCCTCCATCCCTCCAGATTCATAATGATGGCTGAACCAGTGAAATCAAGGTGATTGAACTGATTCAAAGCAAGCCCTTGAGTATATAAAACAGTTACTCAGTTCTTCACATGAACTCACATTTTCAATCATTTTAAATCATTTAAACCCAGAGTTTGACTGACTGCTGAATTCTCAGAAATGTACTCAGATTAAGCAGGAGAGAGAGAGTGGGGTCATTGAGAGAGAAAGAGAGAGAGAGAGAGGCAGGCACAAAAACAGATAGCATAACGTGGATTACTTCAACAGACAAAACCCACAGCAGCATTAAGCTGAGAGTGCGCCTCCACCTCCACAGCAAGGGTATCTTTAGGATGTGCTTTTCTACTCAGGGGGATATGTAATAAAACAGCTCTCATTACCACACGGCCAGCGCCTTGCCTTGTCTTGCTCTTCTGTTGTTCCACTGCTGCGTCTACTACACAAATTAGCCCCTAATCATATTAGGAGATACTGTAGGTTCACCATTGGGTTAAATGTGGAGAAAATTCCTTAACATACACTTATCACCAAATTTGGTGCAGGAGATGATTGGGTATCGTAAAGAGATATACTAATTACCCTACATTCATTTCAGTGATGTCATCCTCCAGTGCTAGGGTACTGAATATGTATTTAAGCTCTGTGCAACAGGGTAAGTCTAGTCTAGTCTAGTAAGTTCTACTGAAATGTGTCTCCCACATTTAACCCAACTCCTCTGAATCAGAGGTGCAGGACGGCTGCCACGTCTTCAGGGTTAACTGCCTTACTCAGGGGAAGAATGACAGATTTCTACCCTGTCAGCTCAGGGATTTGATCTAGCAACTATCCTCTTACTGTCCCAACGCTTTAACCACTAGCCTACCTGTTGGCCATGTATGTTGAAAGCAACACTTCTAAGAGGCAAAAAATATCCAGGCTGAATGTAAGTATTGAAATCTCAAACTAAAAAAAACTATATCGATGGGGCAGTGCGCGTGTGCGTGTGTGTGTGTGTGTGTGTGTGTGTGTGTGTGTGTGTGTGTGTGTGTGTGTGTGTGTGTGTGTGTGTGTGTGTGTGTAAGGGCATGTATATACAATGCAGTCCCCAGTCTCTGCAATCCCAACCTTTTCCCTTTTCCCAGCCAACTCAGGTACTATATATTAACTGCAGTGGAGAAGAGGGTTTGGCGACCCGTGTCCCCCGCCTTTTAAATCCCATCTCCGTCAATGAAATCAGGTGTCAACGTTTCCCGAGGATGCAGCAAAAACAAGCCATACTCGATCACGGCCTTACCTGACAACGCTAGTGAGAAGAGTGATAAAATAATCCAATAAAGAAGAGAGAGAGAGAGGCTGAACCAGAGTCCTCTACAGCCCAATGGTGCCCGCCTTGACAGAAGGCCACTGAGGCTTTGCAATGGCAGCCATGCATGATGTTACAGTCAGGCAGGCATGCCCAACATTAAGGGGTGTTTTAGAGTGCAGCAGTAGCCTATAACTGTGTGTACAGAGGTAATACTGGGCCGAACCAAGGAGAATATATAGACAATGCAACGTTAATAGGAATACACAGAGGGGTGGTGAAGTCAATGAAACAGGCATCCAGCCGAAGAAAATGGGTTGCATGAGTTGTGTCAAAGTCCAGAGTCATTGCATGAACATATGTCTTAATGATTCCAGTTGCAGAACGTGTTGATCCAGTGCAGTCTTATGCTTGTCTCTGTCTCAAACTGCCCTTTTGTTCTTGTTGGACTGAGGCCATGTTTTTTGTGCTCTAGGTTGTGTTTGCAGCAGATAAATGGGCCTCCTCCATCACTTCTCCTTTTGGCTAGCTTGTTAGAAGCTATGGGGATGAGTGTACAGCAAGCAAAGAGGCTTGAGTCATACTACTTTGATGGCTTTGTTGTAAAGTCACAATCCATCATCACAAATGGTGTAAATGTACATCTTGTGATTTTTTTTAATCAAATGTTCTGCCTAACAATTGCCTTGTGTTTGTATTGAGGAGTGTGCGTAAAAGCTGTGTATAAAATCTGGTGAAAACATTTTCATCCATACCACAGAAAACTGTCCAGTCACCTTCTTTAGATCCAAACTTCCTCTGCTTTTTTTCAGAATGGTGTACTGTCTGATATTGTTTCTGGAAAAAATAACACCTCCAGAGGCCCAGCTTCACACAGAGTGACCAGCCATGATAAATAGTCACCTTCTGTCATTTTCCCCTTTGAATGAGTCCTCTTCTGTCCCTGGAAGGCTAGTCACAGGTGACAGAGCCCATGCCTTATGTCATCTGTTGCCTAAAAGTGTGGGAGCGCTGGACAGGAATTGATATTTAGACAGTAATACCTACTCAAGTCGTCATAGATAATGTAATATTGCCACAGCGTTGAAGGAGGGAGCATTGCCCGTGCTCCCGAAAACCATTTCTCTGGACTGAGCGACTGGCAGTAGATGACAGGGATGAAGCAGGAGTTATTGAAAATTGATTGGAGGTTTGATTAATATTGAATGGAATCTATCTCAGAGCATGTCTTACTTACTTCTCACCCCTTCCCTTCATCACAGGCCTCTGTCGAGGATGAACCATCTCTGTAAAATTGTAAAACATGTCCCCTGCTCTGCCCAGATTAAACCATCCGTCTGACTGTGGAACCTCTGATAATGGAGGAGGATCTCTCCTATGTGACACCTCAGTGCCTTCCCCTCTCTTCCCCTCTCTCGCTCTCTCTGCCTCTTTCCCTTTCTCTCTTTGTTTCCTATTTTCTCTAGCTTTGATGCAACACGTCTATGTACTGTTCAGCCATGTGTTAAATAAATGATATTACAATCTTGATTATAGTCTGCTAATTGGCAATACTTATACTCAAACAGAATAATGCATTCTTCCAAAATTATTTTCTATCATCAGTCATTTTCTTTTCTTTTTTACTTTTAACAACTCTAATTTGCTAATGGCATGATGGTTTTGAGGCTTGCAGCCACTTTGGTGACCTGTATCAAAAGGTTGTGTTTTTCTGTCTACTTCTGTGTCTTACCTCATAGTCCACACAGCCCATCTGTCCACACAGCCAATCTGAGAGCACCTATGCCAACTGCACACTATATAATTACAAATTATTGCAGCATATTATCATTATTAATTTGTGTGCTCTCTGCGAGAGAGAAATCCCTCCCTTGCTCTTTCTCATCTACCCTCCGTCTATCACTTTAGAGCTAATGCCTGTTCACAAATTACATTGGAGAGGAGCCATTAATTGTGGGTTGAGATCAATTGTTGAATTGTTATTTTAGCCGCTGGCCTGATTGCAGTGCTGAGGGTGAGGGGGTGGTGGGAGAGGGGGTTTAGAATGGAGGAGGCAAGGGGAGGGTGACACTGTAGGCCATAACGAGTTGTCTTCCCCATTAATCAATGCCTTCCAAACAATTTACCATCTGTGAATTGGGACTGACCCGTCTCGAGCCACATTATCCTGAGTTCCACCTCCCTGCTCAGGAAAAGTCACTCTTTCTACTGAAGTGATTCCATCTCACTGGAAGATGGCCCGCTGCTGACTTGCCTTGCCTTACTTGATCTCTATCTCGGATTGTTTCTGATATCTCTCTCTCTCTCTCTCTCTCTCTCTCTCTCTCTCTCTCTCTCTCTCTCTCTCTCTCTCTCTCTCTCTCTCTCTCTCTCTCTCTCTCTCTCTCTCTCTCTCTCTCTCCTCACTTACAACACTTTTTCTCTAAACCTCAAGGAACTGAATCAATGCTATGTTATTGCTTAATCTGGCACCATGAAGAGGATGTGAAATGGATGGAATATACTGTATGCAACTATATTTGATTCTTGAACAAGTAATTTGGTTACACTAATATGTTTTCCTTGTGATATGGATAACATCGACTCATGTTAGCAACATAGAGGAGTAGCCTACAACTAGAGAGTATAGTCTCGCTAGACAGACAGGTTGCCTTCCATAATGTACCAATGTTTCAACGTACACGTCAGTAGAGGTTCAGTCATCAGTTGTGACAAAGAGGAAGAGTTGGAGATGGGGCGCGCATCACCGGCGATGTCACTGCTTTATCCGCTTGTTGCCCTAGCTAAACAAGCACAATTCCCACTCGCATTTCCAGCCCTGCCTACCCAAACTCGTGATTTGTTGGGAACATTTATTTTTCCCTTTTTAACATTTCCAAGAGAATCTGACATCCACTCCAGATCTTGTGCTTCTGCTCCTAGGTCTGGGTTTCCAAGACTAGCTAGAGAGCATCACTCTAGTTCAGCTAAATAAGTCTGCAGGGCTCAACCCAGTGTCCCGAGTATCCTGTGGTTAATATAGGCACTTTGATATTGGCGTCACACAGCCAGACAAATCATCCTTTAATTGCTCTTCTCAGGAGAGCCCAGTGAATTGCAAGGCCTCACCAGCCCCAACTAGCGGTGAGAGGCAGCCCTGCCAACAAGGAGAGGAGAGAGGGCTTAACATACCCCAAAGGTGCCTCCCTCTCTCTACATCAGAGGAGGATCCATAGGAAGACGGGCTCATTGTAATGGCTGGAATGGAATATATGGAACTCAGTCAAATGTGGTTTCCACAGGCTCTGATGAATGGACCGTTCCTCACATGTTCCTCTGATTGTTATTGGTTTGAATGAGAAGCTGTACCACAGTGGTCACGCTGTTTTATGATGATTGAATTTCATTAGGTGTCTAATTGAAACACGCTGTCTCTGCGCTCGAAGGCTAGCTAATTAAAAAGAGGCACCCCAAACAATCTGCTCTACCACTGGTTTGGGAATTTGAGGAATTAATTAAATACACGTTTGCAAACAGAAAGGTGGCTAGACTTAGACGGAATATAATTATTACTGTTATGTTTGGGTTTCACACTTGTTCGGAAATGAGTTCAGTGCCCCCAGGTTTAGGATTAATTACATTTTGAAAATAAATGTGCTCACAACAAAATTACTCCAATGCCATTCTGAGAAACTAGAGGCCAGATCTTTTGTCGTGGTGATTTTGTTCTGAGTGTGGGTTCAACTTGGAAATCTAATCGTGGGATCATTCTGAATGGCTTGTTTTGTCTTTGATGTCATCTTGCATTTTATTCTTTGCTCTCAGTTTTAAAAAAAACACTGGCACAGTAACAGTCACACACAATGTGTGGAATAAGTGTAATCCATACTTTTCTATCTTTGACTGACACTATCCGACCATTTCAGTGTCAAGTCTTTTCACTGGAGAATGCAGAGGAGAGAAGAAAGTGGAGACAATGCCTGTTCTCTATTACAGTCCCTCCACAGGCCCCTCTCTGACCACAGTCACCTCTTTTTCGCCAGTGTCAAAACACCTCATTCAATCTTATTGCTAACCTCCTGGAACAAATCAATGAGCTTCATTACACTGAGACCCCTGAGGATTACTTGTTGTTGCTTGGTGGCCAGGATAACAAAACTACAGACTACAGCTCCTCCATCACTGTAGACTGGATAAAACAATGAATGTGGCAAGGGCCCTCTCAGGGAGCACTAATGGGCCAAACTGCACTGTGGGAGACCATGAAAAGCACCCATAGATTGATTTCAACGCTCTTCTATTGATTTATATTCCACGGTGTGGTTGCTAGCTGTATTTGCCACTTGCTCACTTCGCTATTCTTCCGTGTACTCTATATGATGACGGCTGTCTGGTGATGCAACAAGGCTGTAAAAACCTTTCATTCTTAACATTATGTCAAATATCAAATCAAATGTTATTGGTCACATACACATGATTATCATATGTTATTGCGAGTGTAGCAAAATGCTTCCAGTCAGATATCAAAATATATTTTCATTAAGCAATGGTATATATGTATACTGTACTCAGGCATCTCAATTGACAATATTTCCAGTTTCTCTGCGTGGCTTAATGATTTGAAAAGAAAATGTCAAATGTAAGACATATAGTATTATTTCTACTTATCCAATGTAATAATCGGAAAAGAGAGGTAACAGAATTGAGCATATGTGGCTGGAATGTCCATGGCCCTTCATTTTTTATTATAAAAATTGATATATATTTCCCAGATGACATGTGGTGTCCCAGGATTTCCCCCCATCTCCCAGACTGTGACTGACGTGTACATGGAGTGAAATAGAACACCACTGAAAGTCTACAGGAATATATTGAATAGAAATGGGGGACATTTGTTATGTCAAAACGCAGTCATGTAATGATGGTCAGTCCAAATGATCATGTATACCCAGGACTTTCACTGAGTCTTCTTCGCAGAAATGTATACAATTCTCCTATAGCTATATCTGTTACTCGGGAACATCAAGGGAGCTTCAATTCCAGTGCCGTCTTCTTTGTCGACGTGGCACAGCTCAGAGTTACAACCGCAAAGCGCTCAACTGTGAATATTACATCTTTCAACTGTCAAAGTCCTGTGAGTGTTCAAGTTAGTTAAAACCAACACATATGGCACTTGCTGGAGTGGATTTCATGTGGGAGAGAGTGAGTAAGCTTGAAAGAGACAGTGTAGACATTGTGAAGTGCAGGTCTCGGCATGACAGCAATACAAACTGCCCCTCATGGTGGTTCACTGCCAGTTTAACTGTGTGAGAGCAGAGCGAAGGGACTGAGGTGGGCATCACTGTGAAGGGTGGGTGTGTGATTGTTTGCTTCTTCAGTTTCTTCTTAGTGTTGCCATAAAGTGTTTGAGCGGTTTCACAGAATTGTAACTCAAATCAAAACTCCACTCAGACAGAGAAAGACAGAAAGGTGTAATTGATGTTGTCTGGAAAACACTTGTTGTGTTGGAATGGCGTCAAGGGCCCTTGCCTCAGCCACGTTTAATTAAGAACAGGAACCAGTGGCCATGATAGGGAGCTCACAAAAGACAGTGTGTGTGTGTCTGTGTGTGTATCACGGGCCACATCTGATCTCTGCCTCAGGAAAAGGTTGTTTTGAATGAATGTCTTTCTCTTTATAAAGTGTGGTGACATTCTCAGTCCTATCCATTCCCCATCACAACCACTGGGATTTAGGAGTGACATTCAATGCAGCTACATCATCTCTAAAATATATTTATCACGACAAATAACTTTACAGTTGCTTGGGTTTAATGTAAATCGACTAAATTGTCACGCTTGAAGTGCCGTGAGATTGGTAGATGGGTCGTTGGTAGGCTTTTTTCAAACAAGATTCTCCGTGGGTGAAAGCTATAAAAACAACAACTCTGAAACCCAACAAAATCACCTAGAATATTCCAAAAACAAAGCTGCCCTCAGAGTTCAGTGAACACACATCACATAAGAAAGACATTTGTAAACCTATCAGCTCTACAGCCAACTCCCCCCTGACCTTCATTTGTGGTTTGGGTGTGGTACAGTGTGACTGTAGATACAAGAAAAAAGAGAGAGAGAGAGAGAGAGACAGATGTGTCAGCCAGAGGAGGCTTGTGGAAGTAGCTATAGGAGGACGGGCTCATTATAATGCCTGGAACGGAATAAATGGAACAATAAATGTGGTTTCCATATGTTTGATACCTTTCCATTGATTCCATTCCAACCATTGCAATGAACATGTTCTCCAAAAGCTCCTCCCACCAGCCTCTTCTGGTGTCAGCGCTGCAGTATTGGAGTACTGTAGTGTTTTTAGAGGTGTAAAGCCACAGGACATAGCCTGTAACTCATTCGGGGGGCCGGAGGTCAGAATCCATTTATTTCATAGTTTCTGGGTGACTGTGGAAGGTATAGGCACTATCTCAAAGCATACAGCTCCATGAAGGGCTAATGCTTTACCTGAACCCACTGGAATAGTGAAGGCTACAGCCTCAGAGAGTGAAAAGATAAATAAATAAGGACCATCCAACAGTAAATTCAGTGACATGGTATCTGTGATTCCACCTTCCAATGGGCCAAAACTAGATCGACTTCCTTAGTCCCCTGAGAAATGTCTGTTTAGAAAACAACTCAAACAATTAAATCAGTAATGGTCCAAGTGTATTGTGTCGTGACCTCTGTTATTTGGGGATGGTGCTGGGGAGGGACTGTTGTGGTTGTGTTTACAATACCTCCACGGCGGTGATGCTCAGAGCACGTCACTCTTCATGTCCCTTTGAGAGGTTGTCAGAGATTATTTAGACAGAGGAGTGGGACAACATTACCCCTGCTCCCTATCTACCACCCGCCTCTTTTTATTAGCCACATAATGGCAGAGATCCATTGTCAGACCTAATCAGAGTCAAATGAATAAAAGTAGTGGAGTGAGACTGCAGGAATTGATACATTTTTTCCACCCAGACCCCCGTCGTTGGCCAGACCCCCGTCGAGCTTTTCCCACTCTCTCCCACTCTACTGTATATCTCCCTCCTCACCTTCTCTCTCTGTCTTTCTCTTGTTTTGCATACAACCTTCACACAACGTTCTTGGAATGGTGCAGGTTACCCAGCTAACACATAACGTTCTAGAACGAATGTTCAGAGAACGTTAAGAAACAATGTTCTTCTTTGGGAATTTTAGTACTTCAGTAAAACATTTTCTGCATGTTTTCTCATGGTGCTATTTATGGTAATGTTCTCAGAATGTTCAGAAGACATTAAGAAACAACATTATTCTGGGGGAATTTCAGTACTTCAACATAAAGATCTAAGAATGTTATTTAAAAACATATACATTCCGTTCTCAGCATCAACAAACTCTCTTTATCCTCTAAGTGTGTTCAGGTGTGTTGGCCGAGCTATCTAATTAGTCACACTTGATCTTAATGAGTGCTTGTTTCCTTTGAAATGGGGTCAGTTTGAATAGACTAAAACGAACAGCTTTCAACGAGTAAAAAAATGACATAGCATGTTAGATCATCCTTGTAGTGCAGTGGACTAATTCCATGGATAAAGATCAGGTCATAGGTAGGTTTGAATCTCACTGACGACATGCCACCATAAACAATAAATATGTGTTTGCGTGAAGCATGATATTATTGAAACATGTTCTCAGAATGTTATTTAAATATCTTAAAATAACCTATTTCTGTTCTCAAATGTTTAATAAAACCTCACAGGAAAACTTTCAGGCAACAATAGTAAAAGGTTCTCAGAACCGATCTGGAACCTAAAAATAAACATTCCCAGAACAGGCAAAATGTTCACTTCCATTCTCAGAACATACATTTATTTTATTTTTAATAATGCAGTTTCACCTGTCAGGAAATGTATGGCTTCGTTCCCAGAACCAATGTGAAACCAAGAACGTGCTATCCCACAACTTCCAAGGAGCCAAATGTGCTAGCTTTGCCGTCCCCCCCCCTCTCTGGGGTGGCCTGTTTGATATGTTTGCTGCGTGGTGGTTCAGAAGATGGATTAGAGCACGGATTAGAGCTCCACTACTGCCTCTTCAGTGCTATTGATGCACACACACTGAAACCCACTGGATATGGATGGAGTAGCATCTCTCTGTTCTCACTGCTGTAGAACATCAAGCATCTGCAGGTCCCCTTTGGCAAACAAGCCAGTTCTCATAAAGATCAATGGTTCATTTGCACCTGTGATAGCTTCCAGCAGAGAAGCCAGTGTTTTTAGAATGTATAGCCTGTACAGTTTTCCCTTTGGCACTGCTGATAGCATGGTTTTTCTCTGCAGCCGTGTGTTTATACCCCATTGTGCCTTGATCCCACAGACCTTTCCCATTTAGGGGAAAATTGCAGATCCCTCATGTGGGGAAACAGAATTACTGTGCCTCCCCAGCCCTTTCATTGGATCAATAAGGTGATTTTCCAAGGCAGACATTAGGGGCATTGTAAAAAGGTTACAAATAGGAGCGTTTAGTCCATCACACTCTGCTTAGGTACTAGGATAATATTGATCCTTTCAGGCTCATCAACCTGTTTTCTCGCAAAGTGATGCTTGAAAAGTAATTATTCTCAAAAGGAGGAAAGATAAAGCGTATTTTGTGTGTGTATGTGCGTGTCAGTGGGGAGGCAATGACAGCAAGACGATAAACACAACCATCCTCATCATGGTTTTTTTCTGGTAGCCAGAAGCTACTGTATTTTCAATCATATGTCTATAGGGGAAAGTTACTGCGGCATCACAATATCATAGTGATCCATTCAACTGCAGAGACGGTGCCACAATGGCACTTGGTCATGTGCTTCACTACAATTGCATACCGTACCATAATATTTCAAGCTAGCTATATGTATTTGATGATGCAAGGCACATTAATGTGTTAATCTAAGGCTCACCTTTAGTGTGTTCGGGTAAATCATTGCCTGATAGTGTAACTTTAATACCACCATGAAATTGCTTGGATGAGCAAAAATTTGCATTAATACTCCAAACAAAATGTTCATTATACTTGCCTGTAAATGTACATACACTATAGGTGAGAATTGACTTTGTACACGGCTGTCAGTTTTAATACCGGAATGTTTTTCCCTCTGTTTATGTTATTGTGTTTTCTGATGGACTTGTTTCATTTTAAAACCATGCTCATCTTGTGTGAGTTGATTTGATCATTATCACCCTGGCACTCCGTCTCGTAGAAGAGGGCCCTCAATAACAGGGGGAGGTTAGTCCTCCCTCCCTTCCATTTGTTTAGGTGACAGCTAGCACATCAGATTTAGTCTGTTCCCCCAGAGCGCTACACAGGAAGTAAAAGATGTGATGTTTCACACTGACTAACCCTTAATCTAAAATATATTAAAGAAATCATTTTCTATTGTCTTTCTCTCATTTTAAATGTTGCCCCTGAGTGACAGCTATGACTGAACAGATTTCCTTAGCCTCAACGGACAAACATGGAAATGTGTAGCATGGAAACACACACACAGGCAAATATAGGAACATTTGTGTGTGCACAAACTGGTTAAATCAACATTGAAGATGGTGCTGGCTAAGGTTAAAACTGGCGAGCGTAGAGAGTATAGCGATATTGTTATTCACGTCGGCACCAAAGATGTTGGGATGATAGCTTCAGCGAAAAATCAGCTACAAAGATGTCGTCATCGAGTAATTGTCTCTCTGGCCCCCTCCCAGTTAGGGGGAGTGATGAGCTCTACAGCAGTTTCACAACTCAATCGCTGACTGAAAACTGTTTTCTGCCCCAAAATGTATAATTTGTAGATAATTGGCCCTCTTTCTGGGACTCACCCACAAACAGGGGTGACGGACTCCATCCTAGCTGGAGGGGTTCTCTCAACTTATCTATGATCATAGACAGGGATCTAACTCCTCTAGCTCCACAATGAGATAGGGTGCAAGCCAGGCAGCAGGCTGTTAGCCAGCCTGCCAGCTTAGTGGAGTCTGCCACTAGCACAGTCAGTGTAGTCAGCTCAGCTATCCCCATTGAGACCGTGTCTGTGCCTCTATCTACGTTGAGCAAAACAAAACATGGTGGTGTTCGCTTTAGCAATCTCACTGGAATAAAGACCTCCTCTATTCCTGTCATTATTGAAAGTGTTACGAATCCCTTTTGGCCCGACGGTCTAGGGGGGGATGGTAATGAGACCCGTAACATAACTCATGCAAATTATTATTGTGACAAAGCAAAAGTGTGAACGAAATAACCACGACAAACTCTAGGTTTATTTATAAACACACGGTAACACACGGTAATGGGGGGGAGCAGGAAAAGGGGCTGAGCTAGACCCAAGGAAAGAAACAATAAGTATACAAATCAAATTTTATTTGTCACATACACATGGTTAGCAGATGTTAAATGCGAGTGTAGCGAAATGCTTGTGCTTCTAGTTCCGACAATGCAGTGATAACCAACAAGTAATCTAACTAACAATTCCAAAACTACTGTCTTATACACAGTGTAAAGGGATAAGGAACATGTACATAGGATATATGAATGAGTGATGGTACAGAGCAGCATACAGTAGATGGTAGAGTACAGTATATACATATGAGAGAGTGTGTAGACAAAGTAAACAAAGTGGCATAGTTAAAGTGGCTAGTGATACATGTATTACATAAGGATGCAGTCGATGATGTAGAGTACAGTATATACATATGCATATGAGATGAATAATGTAGGGTAAGTAACATTATATAAGGTAGCATTGTTTAAAGTGGCTAGTGATATATTTACATAATTCCCATCAATTCCCATTATTAAAATGGCTGGAGTTGGGTCAGTGTCAATGACAGTGTCTACAGCAGCCACTCACTGTTAGTGGTGGCTGTTTAACAGTCTGATGGCCTTGAGATAGAAGCTGTTTTTCAGTCTCTCGGTCCCAGCTTTGATGCACCTGTACTGACCTCCGCCTTCTGGATGATACGGGGTGAACAGGCAGTGGTTCAGGTGGTTGATGTCCTTGATGATCTTTATGGCCTTCCTGTAACAACGGGTGGTGTAGGTGTCCTGGAGGGCAGGTAGTTTGCCCTCGGTGATGCGTTGTGCAGTCCTCACTACCCTCTGGAGAGCCTTACGGTTGAGGGCGGAGCAGTAAAGATCACCAGGCGGTGATACAACCAGGATGCTCTCGATTGTGCATCTGTAGAAGTTTGTGAGTGCTTTTGGTGACCCCGCTATCTTCATCCAGAATTTCTTCAGGCGCTGCGCTTCTTCACGCTGTCAGTGTGAGTGGACCAATTCAGTTTGTCTGTGATGTGTATGCCGAGGAACTTAAAAAGCTACCCTCTCCACTACTGTTCCATCGATGTGGATAGGGGGTGCCATCTGCTGTTTCCTGAAGTCCACAATCATCTCCTTAGTTTTGTTGACGTTGAGTGTGAGGTTATTTTCCTGACACCACACTCCGAGGGCCCTCACCTCCTCCCTGTAGGCCGTCCCGTTGTTGGTAATCAAGCCTACCACTGTTGTTTCCGCAAACTTGATGATTGAGTTGATGGGACGCAGTTATGTGAACAGGGAGTACAGGAGAGGGCTAGAACGCACCCTTGTGGGGCCCCCATGTTGAGGATCAGCGGGGAGGAGATGCCTACCCTCACCACCTGGGGCGGCCCGTCAGGAAGTCCAGTACCCAGTTGCACAGGGCCCGAGACCCAGGGTCTCGAGCTTGATCGAGCTTGGAGGGTACTATGGTGTTGAATGCCGAGCTGTAGTCGATGAACAGCATTCTCACATAGGTATTCCTCTTGTCCAGGTGGGTTAGGGCAGTGTGCAGTGTGGTTGAGATTGCATCGTCTGTGGACCTATTTGGGCGGTAAGCAAACAGTGGGTCTAGGGTGTCAGGTAGGGTGGAGGTGATATGGTCCTTGACTAGTCTCTCAGCACTTCATGATGACGGAAGTGAGTGTACCAGTCGTTTAGCTCAGTTACCTTAGCTTTCTTGGGAACAGGAACAATGGTGGCCCTCTTGAAGCATGTGGGAACAGCAGACTAGTTTTGGAATTGTTGTCCGTAGGGATTGATTGAATATGTCCGTAAACACAGCCAGCTGGTCTGCGCATGCTCTGAGGGCGCGGCTGGGGATCTGGGCCTGCAGCCTTGCGAGGGTTAACACAAAAACACACCCCTAAGCCCCTAAAAACACACCCCTAAGCTAGACTAGCCTACTTTAACAACAGCTAACTAACTAACCAAATAATACAGTGGGTGGTGCCCAGTTTAACTAGTGTATTTAACAAAGTTCACCTACGGGTAGTGTATGCCCATGGGCGACTTGTCTTGGTTTCCCCCTTTTCCCACCAGCAACAAACAAATACCATAACCAAAAATAATACTCACAGGTGATGACAAAGTGCTATGAAGTGCTTTAAACAAAAGAGAGGTTTAAGACACAAAGCGAGAGTGAAACACAGAGACCTATAGACATGGCATTTACAGAGAGATTGAGCTAGAGATTGCTAAGCTGAGCTGAGCTCTAGAACAAACAAATGATGGGGTTTTTAAACCATGGGGAAGGAACTGTGATAGGTCAGGAAATAGGAGGAGGTGTGTCTTCTGATTGATGATTGATTGGGGAGTGATGATTTTCACCTGTGAGGGGAGAAGGAGAGAAAAGAAACACACACACAGGATACACACAGACACAGGATAACTGTATCCGTAACAGAAAGAAATTGTGATATTTCACATCTCAAAATAGGGTTACTTAATGTTAGATCCCTCACTTCCTAGGCAGACATAGTCAATAAACTAATCACTGATCATAATGATCTTGGTGTGATTTGCCTGTCTGAAACATGGCTCAAGCCTGATGAATTTAATGTGTTAAATGAGGCCTCTGCTCCTGGTTACACTAGTGACCATATCTCCTGCGCATCCTGCAAAAGTGGAGGTTTTCCTAACATTTATGACAGCAAATTTCAATTGACAAAAAAAATTATGTTTTTGTCTTTTGAGCTTCTAGTCATGAAATCTATGCAGGATACTCATGCACTTTTTATAGCTACAGCTACAGGCCTCCTGGGCCGTATACAGCATTCCTCACGGACTTCTGTAAATTCCTATCTGACCTTGTAGTCATGGCAGATAATATTCACATTTTTGGTGACTTTAATATTCACATGAAAAATTTTGCAGACCTACCACAAATGGCTTTTAGAGCCATCATCGACTGAGTGGGTTTAGTCCAACATGCCTCCGGCCCTACTCATTACCATAGTCATACCCTGGATCAAGTTTAGTCCCATGGAATAAATATTGTAGATCTAAATGTTTTCCCTCAAAATCCTGGACTATTGGACTACCATTTCATTAAGTTTGCAATCTCAATAAAGAATCTGCTCAGACCCCAACCAAGGATTATCAAAAAACATGCTATGAATTCTCAAACAACCCAAAGATTCCAAGATGCCCTTCCAGACTCCCTCCACCTACCCAAGAACGTCAGAGTACAAAAACCGGTTAACCTCTTAATTGAGGATCTTAATTTAACCTTGCTTAATACCCTAGATGCAGTCGCACCCCTAAAAACAAAACATATTTGTCACAAGAAATGTTCTCCCTGGTATACAGACAATACCCGAGGCCTGAAGTAAGCTGACAGAAAATTGGAACAGAAATGGCGCTCCACCAAACTGGAAGTCTTCCGACTAGCTTGGAAAGACAGTTCCGTGTAATATCGAAGAGCCCTCACTGCTTCTCGATCATCCTATTTTTCCAACCTAATTGAGGAGAATAAGAACAATCCAAATTAAACTGCCAAGACCTAGGATCTGCCAAGACCTAGGATCAATGGACACGCTCAAGTTCTTTAATCCTATATCTCTTGATACATTCATGAAAATAGTAGCATCTAAACCACCACACTGCATACTGGACCCTATTCCAACTAAACTAAGGATAAAGCTACTTCCTGTGCTTGGACCTTCTATGTTGAACATACAGTAATAAATGTCTCCCTATACAATGGATGTCTACCAAATTCACTAAAAGTGGCAGTTATAATGCCTGTCTTGAAAAAGCCAAACCTTGACCTGGAAAATGTAAACAGCTATTAGCCTATATCGAATCTCCCATTCCTCTCCAAATGTTTTCAAACAAGCTGTTTCACTGCAGCTCACTGCCTTCCTGAAGACAAATAATAGATATGAAATTATTCAGTTTGGTTTTAGACCCCAACGTAGCACTGAGACTGCACTCGCGAAGGTTGTAAATGACTTTTTAATGGCGCCAGACCAAGGCTTTGCATCTGTCCTCATTCTCCTAGATCTTAGTGCTGCTTTTGACACCATCGATCACCACATTCTTTTGGAGAGATTAGAAACCCTAAATGGTCTACACGGACAAGTTCTTCCCTGCTTTCGATCTTATCTGTCAGAAAGATATCAGTTTGTCTCTATAGATGGGTTGTCCTCTGACAAATCAATTGTAAGTTTAGGCGTTCCTCAAGGTTCTGTTTCGGGACCACTATTGTTTTCATTATATATTCTACCTCTTGGTTGATGTCATCCGGAAACACAATGTCAAATTTCACTGCTATGCTAAAGATACACAGCTGTACATTTTGATGAAACATGGTGAAGCACCAAAATTGCCTATCCTGGAATCCTGTGTTTCAGACATAAGGAAGTAAATGGTGGCAAATGTTTTACTTTTAAACTCTGAGGTACCAAGAAACAAAGAGATCTGCTGTTGGACCTGACAATTCATCTTGATGGTTGTACAGTCGTCTGAAATAAAACTGTGAAGGACCTTGGCGTTACTCTAGAACCTGATCTTTCTTTTGACAAACATATCAAGAATATTTCAAGGACCACTTTTTTTCCATCTTCGTAACATTGCAAAAATCTGAAACTTTTTGTCCAAATATGATGCAGAACTGCTAATCCATGCTTTTGTCACTTCTAGATTACACTACTGCAATGCTCTACTCTCTGGCGACCTGGATAAAGCACTAAATAAACTTCAGTTGGTGCTAAACATGGCTGCTAGAATCCTGACTCGAACCAAATAATTTGATCATATTACTCAGTGCTCAGTGCTAGCCTCTCTGAATTGGCTTCCTGTTAAGGCTCGGGATGATTTCAAGGTTTTACAGCTAACCTACAAAGCATTACATGGTCTTGCTCCTACCTATCTTTCTGATTTGGTCCTGCCATACATACTGTACATACACGCATGCTACAGTCACAAGACGCAGGCCTCCTTTTTGTCCCTAGATTTTCTAAGCAAACAAATGGTGGTAGGGGTTTTTCCTATAGAGCTCCATTTTTATAGAAGGGTCTGCCCATCCATGTGAGAGACGGAGACTCGTTCTCAACCTTTAAGTCTTTACTGAAGACTCATCTCTTCAGTAGGTCCTATGATTGAATGTCGTCTGGCCCCTGGGTGCTAAGGTGAATGGCAAGGCACTGGAGTGACGAACTGCCCTTGATGTCTATGCCTGGCCGGCTCCCCTCTCTCAACTGGGATTCTCTGCCTCTGATGCTAT
This sequence comes from Oncorhynchus keta, assembly GCF_023373465.1. Classification (NCBI taxonomy): domain Eukaryota; kingdom Metazoa; phylum Chordata; class Actinopteri; order Salmoniformes; family Salmonidae; genus Oncorhynchus; species Oncorhynchus keta. The sequence continues at coordinate 34,300,968 of NC_068437.1, forward strand.
TACGGGGGCTGAGTCACTGGCCTACTAGTGCTCTTCCATGCCGTCCCTAGGAGGGGTGCGTCACTTGAGTGGGTTGATTCACAGACGTCATCTTCCAGTCTGGTTTTGCGCCTCCTCAGGCTCGTGCGGTGGAGGAGTTCTTGTGGGCTATACTCAGCCTTGTCTCAGGGTAGTAAGTTGGTGTTCTGTTGATATCTGTTAGACTGGCCTACAGTGCCCTCTGACCCACCCCGGTCTTAGTCTCCAGTATCTATGCTGCAATAGTCTATGTGCCGGGGGGCTAGGGTCAGTCTGTTATATCTGCTATATCTGCTGTAATTATCCTGTCTTATCTGGTGTTCTGTGTGAATTTATTAAGTATGCTCCCTCTAATTCTCTCTCTTTCCCTTTCTCCCTTCCCTCCCGGAGGACCTGAGGCCTAGGATCATGCCTCAGGAATACCTGGCCTGATGACTCCTGGCTGTCCCCAGTCCACCTGGTCATGCTGCTGCTCCAGTTTCAACTGTTCTGCCTGCGGCTAGGAAACCCTGACCTGTTCACTGGGTCAGGGTACGACCTTGTCCCGGACATGCCATTTATCGACTCTCTCTCTCTACCACACCTGCTGTCTCGACCTCTGAATGCTCTGCTATGGGAAGACAACTGACATTTACTCCTGTGGTACATTCTACAACCACTGTGATTATTATTTGACCCTGCTGGTCATCTATGAACGTTTGAACATCTTGAAGAACAATCTTAAGGTTAAATGGCCATTTAATCGTATAATCTCCACCTGGCACAGCCAGAAGAGGACTGGCCGCCCCTCAGAGCCTGGTTCCTCTCTAGATTTCTTCCTAGGTTCCTGCCTTTCTAGGGAGTTTTTTCGAGCCACCGTGCTTCTATATCTGCAATGCTTGCTGTTTGGGGTTTTAGGCTGGGTTTCTCTATAGCACTTTGTGACATCGGCTGATGTAGAAAAAGCCTTTATGAATACATTTCATTGATATCATCAATGATCTATTTAGGCAAACATAGCAATTGGGAATTCATCAACAGCTATTGTTTAAATTCAATTCAGGATTAAACTAAATATAGATCATTCATATAGGCCTAGTGTTTCAAACTTTGGTTATTTCAAATGGAATCTACAAGGTATTTAAAGATTTAGTCTCCATTTCAACCAAAGTTAAAGAATAGGATGAAGTCCCATCAAACTGTATTTAAAGTGCATTTAAAGTTTGATTTGATTTAGTCCGATTAATTAACTTAGATTTTTGTTTGAAATGGAGACTTTAATATTTTTTTTCACCTTTATTTAACCAGGTAGGCAAGTTGAGAACAAGTTCTCATTTACAATTGCGACCTGGCCAAGATGAAGCAAAGCAGTTCGACACATACAACGACATAGAGTTACACATGGAGTAAAACAAACGTACAGTCAATAATACAGTATAAACAAGTCTACGTATACGATGTGAGCAAATGAGGTGAGATAAGGGGGGTAAAGGCAAAAAAAGGCCATGGTGGCAAAGTAAATACAATATAGCAAGTAAAACACTGGAATGGTAGATTTTCAGTGGAAGAACGTGCAAAGTAGAAATAAAAATAATGGGGTGCAAAGGAGCAAAATAAATAAATAAATTAAATACAGTAGGGAAAGAGGTAGCTGTTTGGGCTAAATAATAGGTGGGCTATATACAGGTGCAGTAATCTGTGAGCTGCTCTGACAGTTGGTGCTTAAAGCTAGTGAGGGAGATAAGTGTTTCCAGTTTCAGAGATTTTTGTAGTTCGTTCCAGTCATTGGCAGCAGAGAACTGGAAGGAAAGGCGGCCAAAGAAAGAATTGGTTTTGGGGGTGACTAGAGAGATATACCTGCTGGAGCGTGTGCACAGGTGGGAGATGCTATGGTGACCAGCGAGCTGAGATAAGGAGGGAGGGTCTTGTAGATGACATGAAGCCAGTGGGTTTGGGGACGAGTATGAAGCGAGGGCCAGCCAACGAGAGCATACAGGTCGCAATGGTGGGTTGTATATGGGGGTTTGGTGACAAAACGGATTGCACTGTGATAGACTGCATCCAATTTGTTGAGTAGGGTATTGGAGGCTATTTTGTAAATGACATTGCCGAAGTCGAGGATTGGTAGGATGGTCAGTTTTACAAGGGTATGTTTGGCACCATGAGTGAAGGATGCTTTGTTGTGAAATAGGAAGCCAATTCTAGATTTAACTTTGGATTGGAGATGTTTGATATGGGTCTGGAAGGAGAGTTTACAGTCTAACCAGACACCTACGTATTTGTAGTTGTCCACGTATTCTAAGTCAGAGCCGTCCAGAGTAGTGATGTTGGACAGGCGGGTAGGTGCAGGTAGCGATCGGTTGAAGAGCATGCATTTACTTTTACTTGTATTTAAGAGCAATTGGAGGCCACAGAAGGAGAATTGTATGGCATTGAACCTTGCCTGGAGGGTTGATAACACAGTGTCCAAAGAAGGGCCAGAAATATACAGAATGGTGTCGTCTGCGTAGAGTTGGATCAGAGACTCACCAGCAGCAAGAGCGACCTCATTGATGTATACAGAGAAGAGAGTCGGTCCAAGAATTGAACCCTGTGGCACCCCCATAGAGACTGCCAGAGGTCCGGACAGCAGACCCTCCGATTTGACACACTGAACTCTATCAGAGAAGTAGTTGGTGAACCAGGCGAGGCAATCATTTGAGAAACCAAGGCTGTCGAGTCTGCCGATGAGGATGTGGTAATTGACAGAGTCGAAAGCCTTGGCCAGATCAATGAATACGGCTGCACGGTAATGTTTCTTATCGATGGCAGTTAAGATATCGTTTAGGACCTTGAGCGTGGCTGAGGTGCACCCATGACCAGCTCTGAAACCAGATTGCATAGCAGAGAAGGTATGGTGAGATTCGAAATGGTCGTTAATCTGTTTGTTGACTTGGCTTTCGAAGACCTTAGAAAGGCATGGTAGGATAGATATAGGTCTGTAGCAGTTTGGGTCAAGAGTGTGTCCCCCTTTGAAGAGGGGGATGACCGCAGCTGCTTTCCAATCTTTGGGAATCTCAGATGACACGAAAGAGAGGTTGAACAGGCTAGTAATAGGGGTGGCAACAATTTCGGCATATAATTTTAGAAAGAAAGGGTCCAGATTTTCTAGCCCGGCTGATTTGTAGGGGTCCAGATTTTGCAGCTCTTTCAGAACATCAGCTGAAAGGATTTAGGAGAAGGAGAAATGGGGAAGGCTTGGGCGAGTTGCTGTGGGGGGTGCAGTGCTGTTGACCGGGGTAGGAGTAGCCAGGTGGAAAGTATGGCCAGCCGTAGAAAAATGCTTATTGAAATTCTCAATTATGGTGGATTTATCAGTGGTGACAGTGTTTCCTATCTTCAGTGCAGTGGGCAGCTGGGAGGAGGTGTTCTTATTCTCCATGGACTTTACAGTGTCCTAGTGTTGCAGGAAGCAAATTTCTGCTTGAAAAAGCTAGCCTTGGCTTTTCTAACTGCCTGTGTATAATGGTTTCTAGCTTCCCTGAACATCTGCATATCACGGGGGCTGTTCGATGCTAATGCAGAACGCCATAGGATGTTTTTGTGTTGGTTAAGGGCAGTCAGGTCTGGTGAGAACCAAGGGCTATATCTGTTCCTGGTTCTAAATTTGGGGCATGTTTATTTAAGATGGTTAGGAAGGCATGTAAAAAAAATATCCCAGCATCCTCTTCTGACGGGATGAGATCAATATCCTTCCAGGATACCCCGGCCAGGTCGATTAGAAAGGCCTGCGTTTGACAGTGATGAGTGGAGGTCGTTTGACCGCTGACCCATTACGGATGCAGGCAATGAGGCAGTGATCGCTGAGATCTTGGTTGAAGACAGCAGAGGTGTATTTAGAGGGCAAGTTGGTTAGGATGATATCTATGAGGGTGCCCGTGTTTAAGGCTTTGGGGAGGTACCTGGTAGGTTCATTGATAATTTGTGTGAGATTGAGGGCATCAAGCTTAGATTGTAGGATGGCTGGGGTGTTAAGCATGTTCCAGTTTAGGTCGCCTAGCAGCACGAGCTCTGAAGATAGATGGGGGGCAATCAGTTCACATATGGTGTCCAGAGCACAGCTGGGGGCAGAGGGTGGTCTATAGCATGGTGAGAGACTTGTTTTTAGAGAGGTGGGTTTTTAAAAGTAGAAGTTCAAAATGTTTGGGTACAGACCTGGATAGTAGGGCAGAACTCTGCAGGCTATCTTTGCAGTAGATTGCAACACCGCCCCCTTTGGCAGTTCTATCTTGTCTGAAAATGTTGTAGTTTGGGATTAAGATTTCAGAATTTTTGGTGGTCTTCCTAGGTCAGGATTTAGACACAGCTAGAACATCCGGGTTGGCAGAGTATGCTAAAGCAGTGAATAGAAAAAACTTAGGGAGGAGGCGTCTAATGTTAACATGCATGAAACCAAGGCTATTACGGTTACAGAAGTGATCAAAAGAGAGCGCCTGGGGAATAGGAGTGGAGCTAGGCACTGCAGGGCCTGGATTCAGTTGCACAGATGAAACTATCCGAGGATACATCTCCTTCAAATGTATATTTTTTTCGGTGTGAGGAAGTTGGTTAAATGTAAAAATGCAGAGTCAGGCGCAGGACACAGTTCTGAGTAATCATCCAAAATGTACTCCAAAATAAGAACAGAGAGGGAAGTCAGAGGGTTAACTAAGGAACATAATTAATGGAATAGAAACCAGGTTTGTATGATCAAGACAAAACAAAATGAAAATGAAATATAGATCGGTGGTGTCTAGAAAGCCGGTGGCATTGACCGCCGAACACCGCCTGAAGAAGGAGAGGGACCAACTTCGGCCGAAGTCGTGACATTCGGTTTCGTTGACAAACAAAAACAATTCAATATAACTTTTGTACCACAGTAAATGCGACATTCAGCAGTTAAAACAGATAGCAGGTAGCCTAGCGTTAACAGTGTTTGCTAAATGACTAAAATGTCATAAAACATTTTTTAAATAAAATGTAACAGCATTATTTATTAAAACGTGTTTGTGTTATAACTACAGGGTCCTTGAATTCTAAATTAAATTGCTAAATGATCCTTGGTATGATCATCTTAAAACAATTTCATATGTTAGCTTAGTAGAAACCCGGCCCTGGGCCCTTAGACTCTAGTCTAGGGGGATACAATACACAATGATTTAGAAAAAAGACAGGTGCTGCTGATAATACTGCCATCATCATCAAGGCAGAGCATATGTATTTGTAGCTCATGTCTTTGATGCTGTCTGTTCAAAAAGAGTATGGTATGTCTTACTCTTTTTGACCAGACAGTATCGGATACATGGGCTCCATCCAGTGCATTCGGAAAGTATTCAGGCCACTTTACTTTTCCACATTTTGTTATGTTACAGCTTTATTCTAAAATTGAGTACATCTACACTGCCCCATTTTTTGTCCATTAAAACAACATCAAATTGATCAGAAATACAGTGTAGATATTTATAATGTTGTAAATGACTATAGTAGCTGGAAACGGCAGATTTCTTTTATGGAATATCTACATAGGTGTACAGAGGCCCATTATCAGCAACCAACACTCCAATGGCACGTTGTGTTAGCTAATCCAAGCTTATCATTTTAAAAGGCTAATTGATCATTAGAAACCACTTTTGCAATTATGTTAGCACAGCTGAAAACTGTGTTCTGCTTAAATAAGCAATAAAACTGTCCATCTTTAGACTAGTTGAGTATCTGGAAGATCTACATTTGTGGATTCGATTATAGGCTCTAAATGTCAGGAAAAAAATAACTTTCTTATGAAACTCGTCAGTCTATTCTTGTTCTGAGAAATGAAGGCAATCCCATGTGAGAAATTACCAAGAAACTGAAGTTCTTGTACAACGCTGTGTGCTACTCCCTTCACAGAACAGTGCAAACAGGCTCTAACCAGAATAGAAAGAGGAGTGAGAGGCCCCGGTGCACAATTGAGTTACAAAGTAGCCTTTGTTTACCTTTCAGAATGATATCATGATAATTTACATCAATCCAGTGGCCATTTGTTTTGCAAACACCATCTCATGTGCTACAGAAACACTGCTAACCAAACAACAGTGCTAGGTCCCTGTGCACTTGAATGAAAGGGTAACTATATTTATATTTGATTAAAATTGATTATATTTTTACCAGACCTCAAAAGTGATCTCCTGCTGTGGATAAGCATAGTAATTGATTTAGAACATCCAATTGAGTTGTTTTTCATTTTAAAATGTGTGACTTTGAGAGCATTTTGTACCTGTGAATGTTTTACTCATTTGACAGCCTCATCTACCTGTTTCAATAGTACAGTTGAACTTCTGTTCACCTACTTGCACAGTACAGCTTGGGTTGGCCTGACTGTGAAAGACCAATATGTGACCCGATTCAGGAAACTAGGTGTATGTCACAAGTCTCAACTTCGCAGGAAAGCCGTTTGAACATAAAACATTTTTTTTTATTAAAATGTATTTTGGGGCAGAAATTCCTTCTCGAACTTTTATGTGCGTTAATAACAAACTTGTATGCCATCTGTAAATACGAATACAATTGCTAAATTACGAGCCTTGTTGGTTAAGCTACAGAAAAAGCTGGCAACCTTCCCACAAGCCATGATTGGCTGAGATAATGATTGGGCTGGACATGCCGAGAAAGGAGTTCAGATTGGTCTTCAAGGCTTCTGTCTTTTTGAGCATGTCAGTCTGTGTTGGTAATCCTGTCGAACGCGTCTTTAAAAAAAATGTATTGTGTAGTGGAGCTGCATACATGTTGCTCTCCACTTTCTGGAGGATCAGGTTTTTTGAAATCAGTGGAATTAGAGTATGATAGCTAAAGAGATGGAGAAAACACCTGTCTCCAGATTACTTCTTCAGACTAAGGGCAACCATGGTATGACATTCCTGACAGGGAGACGCATCCATCATGCGTGATCACATCATGATGTATACAGGTAAGATAGCTAGCTACATTTTCAGATATTACACGTTTCTAATTTTGAGACAAAATGGTTTCATTTCAAGCTAAAGTGTACTGTTAGCTAGCTAGCTAAGGTTACCTGGCTGGCTCCCTAGCTGATGTTATTATTTGTTTCCCAGAGCCGTTTGCTTTTCTAGATAGAGCCTAATGTTAACTAGCTAACATTGGACCTGGTTGGTTAGGTTCCAGCACTGTGGCATTGTTGGCACGTTGTTCATTGTTGTTTAATTAGCTAACGTTAGCTGGCTGGCTTGTCAGCTAAAGTTACTTGACGTGTGTGATCTTAAATGTTGTTTACCTAGCTAGGTTCAGTGTTTACCTATCTAGCTAGCTATATGTCTTAAGCTAAAATGTACTGTTAGCTAGCTAACGTTAGCTGGCTGGCTCCCTAGCGGACGTAATTATTTGTTTCCCAGAGCTGTTTGCTTTTCTAGTTAGAGCCTAATGTTAGGCATTGGTGGCACTTTGTTCATTGTTGTTAAACTAGCTGACGTTAGCGGGCTGTCTCGTTAGCTAATGTTATGTGATGTGTGTACAACACCCGTTGAATATTGCCGGTGTCAGTAAACGTCTGCAAAAAAGCATAATGAAATTGTTGCCAGCAGAGCTGGTTTGGCTTTCATGTTGTCCAGATGTAAACAAATCATCGACCAGAGCAAGTGCTCTGAGATGGGTGGGGCTAAAGCTTTAGAAGGTGTGAACGATGCTGAATGTGTGTAGACAAAGAAGAGCTCTTCACTAGATACCAAAACATTCAAAGGCAATTTTCTCAAAAGTGGGTTTACAAGTTTATTGATCATCTTTCAAAGCATAATTACTATCACATTGTTACTCAAATGCAGTGTATGATATACCATTGTGTAGCTCTTAGTCTCTACCTTTATCCAATGTAAAACACACCATTTCACATTTTGCTACATAACACTGAATCCAGGTGGTGAGTCACATATGGGATGTTTCATTTTAGGACATTCAGAGTGTATGCCACTGTTCTTCATATAATTTTTCACACAGGGAGCCTTTCCTTTCCAGGGGGCTTTTGGGACGGTGTAACCACTTATCCAGGCACCACTACACCACTGATTATACCAGTGGCTCAGATGGAACTATCCAACCAGTAGATACATTAGATCTCCTTTAAATGTTAATAGTTGGTTGCATTGCAAACCAAATACAATTCAATATGACTTTTGAATACAGTAAATAGCCTAAAGATAAGGCTATATTATAAACTAATGTAACAGTATTTCTTTTACTTTAAAATGAGTAACAGGGTAGCCTAGTGGTTAGAACGTTGGACTAGTAACTGGAAGGTTGCGAGTTCAAACACCCCTGAACAGGCAGTTAACCCATTGTACCTAGGCCGTCATTGAAAATAAGAATTTGTTCTTAACTGACTTGCCTGGTTAAATAAAGGTAAAATAAAATTAAAAAACATTCCTGGACACATTTTGATGTTATTGTAATAATAAATGTCTTCTTAAGCAATCACGGAAAGTGTGCCTGTTCAAAATAGCATTATATAATAATAATATATATGCCATTTAGCAGACGCTTTTATCCAAAGCGATTTACAGTCATGTGTGCATACATTCTACGTATGGGTGGTCCCGGGGATCGAACCCACTACCCTGGCGTTACAAGCGCCATGCTCTACCAACTGAGCTACAGAAGGACCACAAATGTCGCAGGTCTGTGGAGAGGTCTGCATTCAAATGTCGCAGGTCTGTGGAGATCTTCACAACTGCAATTTAATTACAAACTGCATTGACCATTTGCACTTAAATAATCTCAATTGTAAGTTGGTTGTGCCATTAGATGAAGCTCAGTAATTACACGTGAAATTGTTGTATTAATAAGCAATAACTGTATCTATGGTTGTATTCCCATTTGACATTTATTCTGCTTTTAAATGGTTGTGATATCACATTTAGGTGACAGCCAAACCAAAGATCAGACATTGATTTTCCATTGCAATTTGGATGTACTTTTAGATGGTTGAAAGCATCGTGATAACACATTGGAGATTTAACAAACTTTTAGATTTTATTTTTGAGTGTGTGAAAATAGGTTGGATTCTCATTTATCAATGTATCAACCACATATTACACAATTCTCCACGTTGAAATGGCATGGTGTGCCCAGTGGGTTTCATCTTCTCTCCTCAGTCATTGTGGTGGTGAAAGTACATTAGGGTCGCGGTTAAAAAAAATCTCTATCTCAGCATCTACTTGTGTCAGTGTGACAGGGACATCAGATGAGCCGTTATGACTGAGACTTTCTCGCCTTCAGCGCCATCCATCTCTAAGCTGTCTATCGCTGCCTGCCACATGGGCGGCCTGATTTTACATCCTCCACCTCTATTTTTCTCTTGCTCTCTCTCATTCACTGTTCTTGCAGATTCCATTTAAATTTAGCATGACAATGCTTCCTGAACTTTGAAAAACAATAAATCAAAGAAGCATTGATCAGCTCTGATCTTATAGCACTTTTGTGTGGAAAAAACTTCTGGATTGTATCTACACATTATATATAACTCTCTCTTTCTCCTCGCTTACTGGAGAAACTATCTGACTTTGATAGTGCATTAGAATGTCCTGCTCCAGAGGGTTGATGGCAGCAGGGAGTGGGTGAGTGATGGTGGGACCAGGCCCACTACCCCCACTGAGTCCAGTGATTGTTCAAAGCAAAGTCCAAAAATGGGAAACTCGCCCTGACAGCCTGGGGGGGCTCTTCCTCCTTTCATCCAAATATGTACATTATGTGATATTTCTAAGATATGAAATAGTCATATGGCGTCTTTCAGAGAATGTACTTTTCTCTGATCTGTCTTGCTTCCATCTGGTATGCTGAGAAATTAATCAAAGAAATCATCAGGAATCACACCAATGTGTTTTCTTAAAAATATTGAAAATGATTATTCTTATGATATCACAGAAATCAGACCACATAGCTTTTGCATTAGCCCCTGCAATCTGCTGTATTTGTAGTTATTAACTGGCTTTGGAGTTTATCAAATTATTTTGCTTCTTTGAGAAATATTATTTTAAAGGGCACATTTTATAGAAATTGTTTCCACCACACTGCCAGATAACATAAAAGTCAAGCATTACTATTTCAGAGGGTGATTTGGAAAAACAAAATGAGTGTATTTTACCTGCCACAAGCAACACCATAGTGAAGAGGAAGGACTGCTTACAGTGCATTCGGAAAGTATTCAGACCCCTTCCCTTTTTCCACATTTTGTTACTTTACAGCATTATTCTAAATGGACGAAAGGTGGACTTAAGTCCAGTTGTAGAAGCATGTCAAGGATGATCATGATACACCTGATCTCAATTTCTAGTTTCATAGCAAAGAGTCTGAACACTTACGTAAATACGTTTTCTGTTTTAGTTTTTTTTCCAAATTTGCAAAGAAATCGCTTTGACATTATAGGTTATTGTGTGTAGATTGATGAGCAAAAACAACAACAATTTAATCCATTTTAGAATAAGGCTGTAACGTAACAAAATGTGGAAAAGTCAAGTGGTCTGAATACTTTCCGAATGCACTGTGAGTAAATACAATGCCTGGCATTCCACATTTCAGTTTATACTCTGAAATATGCTATGTTTCAATCATCTCGCAAAGTACTTGGTCCTGGCATACTCATTGTAGCTTTGCAAATAATATTGTTAATCATTTGATTTAAGTCTTCCATCATCGGGCCTCCTGAGTGGCGCAGCAGTCTAAAGCATTGAAGTGCAGTACTAGAAGCGTTACTACAGACCTGGATTCATTCCCGGGCTGTGCCAGGATAGGGGAGGGTTTGGGAATTCCATAGGACGGCACACAATTGGCCAGCGTCATCCAGGATAGGGGAGGGTTTGGCAGGTGGGACTTTACTTGGCTCATCGTGCTCTGGCTACTCCTTGTGGTGGGCCAGATGCCTGCAGGCTGACCCTGGTCAGTAGTCCTCCAACACATTGGTGTGGCTGGCTTCCGGGCTGGCGGGTGTTAAGCAGCGCGGTTAGGTGGGCCATGTTTCAAAGGACACATGACTTCGCCTCTCCTGAGCCTGTTGGGGAGTTGCAGCGATGAGACAAGAATGAGAAAAAGGGGGTAAAATACAACAAGAACAAAAAAGTATTCCATCATCACTTGGAGGAGGCATTTTTCTATTTCAGAAAAAAATATACTTTCAATGTAGAGTAGCTATTAAAGAGCAAATATTACCAGGCATTAACATAGCTATTTAAAATTATTCATAATGTAAGACAATCTGTAACAATAAAATAAATTGGACAACTTTTTAAGAAATGTACACAGTGTAACAATTCCTCCATGTGCTTATTTTATTTGCCCTTCATCTAAAACAAGCAGAAATCCATTTGCCTTCTCTGAAACAATTAATGGTGGCGGGTACAAACACGAAGAAAAATGCACGAAATAAATTAAACATCTGTGTCAACAATACTGTTTTTACATTGGAGGCCCATTTTGATTAAAATGTCATCGCCTCTGTTCATTTCTGGTGATATTTTTGTTGAACTTAACACACTTCACTTTTCTGTCCATAAAATGTGAATTACCGTCCAACACTTCACAGGCAGTCCTTATGCATTCACAAACACCACACACGCAAACACGCGCAAACGTAGACTGGGCTCTTACTGTGAAGCCATCCATAATATTATCTCTGTGGCAAGAAGCTGAGTGGCAGCAGAGGGCATTTATGTGAAATACTGAGTAATGTACACTATATGACAAAAAAAGGACACCAGCTCTTCGAACATCTAATTCCAAAATCATGTGCATTAATATGGAGTTGGTCCCCTGTTGGTGCTATAACCGCCTCCACTCTTCTGGAAGGCTTTGCACTAGATGTTGGAACATTCCTGCGACGACTTGCTTCCATTCAGCATCAAGAGCATTAGTGAGGTCGGGCATTGATGTTGGGCGATTAGGTCTGGATCTCAGTCGGTGTTCCAAATAATTCCAAAAGTTTTCGATGGGGTTGAGGTCAGGGCTCTGTGCAGGCCAGTTAAGTTCTTCCACACCGATCTCTACAACCCGATTGTGACTCGTTTCAGGAAACTAGGCATATGTTGCGTGTCACTACTTCACAGGAGAGCCATTTGAAAGTAAACTTTTTTAAATCAAAATGCATTTTTGGTAGAAATACCTTTTGGAACATGTGCCTTAAAAACAAACTTGTATGCCGTCTGTAAATACAAAACACATTTTTAAAAAATACGAGCCTAGTTGGCTTAGCCACAGAAAAATACAGGAAGATTCCCACTACCCATGGTTGGCTGAGATAATGGATGGGTTGAACATGCCAAGAGATAAGTTTGGATTGAACTGCCATGTAATATGTTCTGTCTATAATATGAGCTGGTCAGCATGTTTAGGTAATCCTTTCTAATGCTGCTTTGAAAAAAATGTGTTGCACTCCACTTTCTGGAAGACCGAGTTTTGAAATCAGTGGCCTGCCTGATGGAATTTGAGTATTATAGCTAAGGAGATGGAGAAAATTCTGGCGTTTGATTGCAAATATGCAGAGAGTCGAAAAGAGAACACACAGAAGGCTGTTGTATAAAACACCTGTCTCCGGATTACGTCTTCAAACTAAGAGCAAATACCATGGCATCCGTGTCACAGAAAGGGAGAAGCGTCCATCCATGTATATGGGTAAAATAGTCTAGCTAGCAACCTTTTTAGATATTACATGTTTCTAATTTTGTCAGTCCTTTACATTTCAAGTTAAAGAGCACTGTTAGGCTGGCTTGCTCTCTAGCTAACGTTAGGTGTATGATCTGTGTAGTAATATTATTTGTATCTCAGAGCCATTTGCATTTCTACTTATAGCCTAATGTTAGCTAGTAAACATTGAACCTGGTTGGTTAGCTACCTGCAGATTTATGCAGGGTAGTAACATTATGAATTGGGTTTATGGTTCATTCTTTAGCTAGCTAGCTAGCTAGCTACATGTCTAAACAAAAGACTCCAATATGCAAGTAACCACTTCAATAGAATGTTGCTGATCTCACTAAGACAACTGTCGATAGACTAGTAGCTGGTAAATTCGCTCTGGCTATCTATTCTGATTTCAGAGCCCTCTCTTCTGAGTGCAACAGTGCGTAGAATAACTGACGAATGTACAAACATCCGTTGAATATGGCCAGTGTCAGTAAATGTCTGGATAACATAAAAACAGCCTAACCCGCTCTGCTAAGTCGAGAACAATTGTCAGAGTGAGCTTTTCTTTGTGTATGGAAGTAGCCAGCCAATGTTAGCCAGTTAGCTTGGGGGCTTGACTGCTGTTGTAAGGTAAGAACGCTCGGATCAACCCTATTTCCCAGCCAGAGCGTCCAGTGTGCGCTCTGAATGCTCCGAGAGTGAAACTCTCTGAATTTACAAATGGACAATCTCACAATGCTCTGAGTATACGAATGCCAAGAGCGCATTCTGAGCGCACTCCGCCAATCGACATTGAATTTACGAATACACCCGTAGTATAAACCAGTCTCTAGTCTTGAAATCTTTGGTTGTTTAAGGACATGGCCACACATGTGAATCCTTAAATAGATGGATTGGACGAAGGCTTAAGAGGGTGTGAATGCTGCTGAATGGGTGTAGGCAAAGAAGAGCTCTCCAGTAGGTTTACCAAAATACTCAAGGGTCATTTTCACAGAAGTGCGGTTGCAAGTTTATCAAAACGACTTTCCCACTGTTCCTCAACTGTAGTGTATGATAAACCACTTTCTAGTCCTGAGTCTCTCCTTTATTCAATGTGAAAAACACCATTTCAAATGTTGCTACATAAAACCGAATCGAGCCAGGTTGATCACAGGAAAAGGAAGGCCGAACAGGCCCCCATTAACATTGGCGAGACTGAAGTGGAGTGGGTGGATAGTTTCAAGTTCCTTGTGTCCACATCACCAACAAACTATCATGGTCCAAACACACCAAGAAAGCTGTGAAGAGGGCACAACAACACCTTTGCCCCCTCAGGAGACTGAAAAGATTTTGCATGGGTCCCCAGATCCTCAAAGTTCTACAGCTGCACCATCGATGGCATCCTGACCGTTTGCATCCTGCCTGTTATGGCAACTGCTCTGTATCTGACCGGAAGGCACTACAGAGGGTAGTACGTCCGGCCCAGTACATCACTGGGGCCAGATTCCTGACATCCAGGACCTATATACTAGGCGGTGTCATAGGAAGGCCCAAAATATAGTCAGCTGAAATAGCCGACTCCATTAATTTGAAGGGGTGTCCACATACTTTTGTACAGTATACCGACACACCTACTTATTCCATGGATGATGGCCTGTCATTTATCTTTGCTTATTTGAGCTGTTATTCCCATAATATGGACTTCATCGTTTACCAAAATAGGACTATCTTCTTCATACCACCCCTACCTTGTCACAACACAAGTGATGGCTCAAACGCATTAAGAAGGAAAGAAACTCCACAAATTAACTTTTAACAAGCCACATCTGTTAATTGAAATGCATTCCAGGTGACTACCTCATGAAGCTGGTTAAGAAAATGCCAATAGTGTGCAAAGCTGTCATCAAGGCAAAGGGTGACTAATTTGAAGAATCTGAAATATAAAATATTTTTTTATTTGTTTAACACTTCTTTGGTTACTACATTATTCCATTTGTGTTAGTTCATAGTTTTGATTTCTTCACTATTATTCTACAATGTAGAAAATAGTAAAAATAAAGAAAAACCCTTGAATGAGTAGGTGTGTCCAAACTTTTGACTGATACTGTATATAGTATATAATAATATATGAGTCTGCTCAGGAATGTCGGGGTTCACAGCCCACAGAGAAAGTCATCCTCCAGAACCAAGCTTGGGGATTTTACAACACCCAGCCTTTGATGGAATTACATGTATAGCAAATCCAGTAAAACAATGGAGCTTTAGAAAGGATGAGCAAGCCCACAACAAACACCCACACTATGACCCACTCTAAAAACTAGACCAGCATCACAGGTCTTCAATCAGTAATACCAAATTCCCCCCAAATGGTCTTGAGCGTAAGCCAAACGTGTTTTATCGACACAAGAAAATAGTGCAAGAAAACACAAGTTGAAAAACTGTCAATATGACCATCTATCTTTTTATTAGGTCACAATTAAACCAAAACAATTCATGTTGTTTTGTTTGGATAAAGAAAGCAAAGGAAGTCAGCAATGAATCAATCTTGAACCCCAGCTCCTAGGATCACTGTGAATAAGACACTAAAATCTGCTTTTATGACAAGGAGATAGGCAAGTGAAGTGAATTCACGGGTCAAACAATGTTCATTATATTACTGTAGGGAATTCCATCTCCAAACCCGATTCACAGACAGACAGAAAGACCCAAGTGTCTGTGACATGCAAAACAGGATATCTAATACCCCTGCCCCAGGTAATCACGTTCCAATTGCTGGGTTCTCCATTGTTGAGCACAATCAAGCAAGAACATTAGTTTATGTGTGGGGGAAAAAAAGAAGCATTTACATTTAAGAAGTGTCCAATGACAGGATAAATGAGAGAGCACTTGAGGAAAGCTGATGAGAATGCAGGCAGAGCCCTGGAGAGGAAATAGTGGCTTGGACAAATGGCTATGACAGATGTGGTACGGAAACTCTCCTTCGGATTGACACAGGTAAGTGGCGCTGCAGAGAACAGGGCAGTTGTGTCAATTAGCAGGCATGGAGGAGCAGCGTCTATCCGTAGGCAGCTCATTAACACCAGGGTCAGTCTCATCACAGCTCCAAGCTGTCCTCATTCTCACAATACCAGCAGGGACGGAGAGGGAACAGGGAATGTATGTAGGGATAGTGGAATCTATGCACATGTGTATACACATAATACTTTAGATCTCTCTCTACCAGTACTATGACCCAAACACACACACACAAAAACACACACACATATAAAAACACATGCTTAAATGGCTCATTCCCAAAAAGCTTTTTGTAAATGCAGAGCAGGTGGCAGGTGCTCGTTCAAATGAATATTGCAATTGTGTTTATGCAAAAACTGTTTTGTGAATGATTGTGCATGGTTCCAAGGGGCTCACACCTTCTCTGGCAATCCCCATCAGAAACACCCACCTCAGAATCAGTGGAAGGATTTCAGCTAGAGCTGATTTATACTTTACTATGGAAGCAGGTGTTGCAGTAGTAGATGAAAAATGCTTGCCTGAAAAAATATTGTAAGACACCTAATAGATTGAGCTCGGGGTGACAAAGATGAGAAATCTCTCTCTTTCTCTCCCTCCCTCCTTCCCTCCCTATCCATCTATTTTCTGTTATCTGTCTATTTTCTGTTCTCAGATTTCAGACCGATTTCATTCTATTTTAATCACATTTAGAATATGAACCTGTAATGACATATCTTAACACACAAACCGCTAAGCTGCTCATGAAGATGAAGGCATAACTGCCGAAAAGCATTAGCCATCCTGGCCGAAAAGAAAAGGTGCAATGAGGTGACGTCTTTTTGTCCTTTAAAAAAAAACTTTTTGGAGTGTTGCCGTTTCCCAATGTTTCTTGATCTTGGGATTTCCTTTGAAGTCATTGTCATATATGGCAGAGCACCCAGCTATTAAAGCGAGATAGCGCACCAGTTACCCATTCCACAGCTAAGCTACTCAGTTTGACGTTCAACACATATGTTTCCTGTTTAGAACTGGGTCAATTTAGAGCCTTCTCAGAATAAGAATACTATGGAGTTTCACATTCTCACTAGGTTATGGATCGAACAGCCCTGACCTCTGCCCTTCCCTGGTGCTGAATGCTGAGGGTTAACTGACCGTGTCCAATATGTCAAACACAATGCAGCCTGAAACCGAGACGTTCACTAATCAGGTATCTGGTGAGTGAGGAGTTAATTGGACCTGCTTTTTATGGTCGATGCACAGGCAGGCAGTACCTCTTTTTATCAGTGATTGGTTGGAGCCTGAGGGCCCTCACCAGCTCCCCTATTCATCTCCTCTGACACCATGGCCCCAGCTGTCTCGTCCCTATTATTGGAGGGTACTGACGGGGAATATCTAACACCTCTAGCTCCCAGACGCTCCTGCATGGGGACTGCCACCGCTCTGGCCTCAGCTTGGTCTCTTAACTCTACTGTCAAGATCTAAAAGACAAAAAGACTATGGTTGCTGTTCCCACGGGGAACCGTGGACACAACTCAATTTGCTCTCCAGGTGACAGACAGAGTTTCAAACCTTCTGAGAGTTACCTGCCAGCCCTCTTTGCTCTCACTGCTCTCATTCGCTCTATTCTCTCTCTGTCTCCCCACTCTCCTTCTCTCTCTGTGTCTCTCTCTCTCCTTGCCTCTTGCACTCTTTTTATTCCTGTCGTGAATACCGTCTCTCTCTCCTCTCCGGAAAGTTGTATCCACAGTCCTTCCCCTCTCTGTCTGTTTTATTGACAGTAAATATGTGAGAGACTAAAACGGAAGTCGGTGCAGCAGACAGAATCAATTCCCCCTCTTCTCCTCATTCTGCTAGGCCTCCTTAAGGTCGACATTAGGCAGAGCGTTAGGTAGAGCTTCTCTCACATTAAAAGCGTGGAGCATTGGGGGTGCTGACAGGGGTGATGTGGAGCTGCACAGTGATGTATTCCTTACATAAACAAACTCCTGGCCAATCCATCTCTCTGACTACTTACAGGTTAAACCCTAGTCTTATTGGACTTGCATTATCCCCTAGTGCAAGTCATGGCAATGTGCTTGACTCATTGGACTGGATTATAAATGCTATAGGCTTAATTTGTTTGCTATTGTGCTGTGCCAAGTGAATTATATTGTTATATGCAGTGGCTACTGAAGTAGGTGGCTTGGTTTTGTCTCTGGGCCAAAACAGCAATGTAAAAATGCAAAAAAATCTATAATGCAATATAGAGTAAAACATGCTCACACACAGGCACGCACGCTCCCGCACCCGCACACACACACACACACACACACACACACACACACACACACACACACAACGATACAAGCAGAGTTCGGCCTTTGCCATTTTAAAATTGGTCCTTAGTAGTAGCAGCCTTGCCCTTTCCAACAGCCTCACTGAATTGATATTATGTGATGAAAATACTCTCATACTTTGAGTGAAAAAAAATAGTTTTCTGTGACCCCTTGTATTACTCATATTTTCTATGGGTTTTCCATTAATACTTCTCTTCTACAATATAATTGAAAATGTTCTCTCCTCAGTGCCCATTGTGTAGCATAACAAGAGAAAAGTAATATGGTTCATCCACTGCAAGGCAAGAAAAGGTTAGACTTCAGTACTATTGAGGAACATTTAGGTTTCAATCATTTAGAAGGTATGACCTTTGGAGAAGGGGCCTAATCAGTCTGGACTCCCTCAGTGCCTGTGGAGCCTGTCTCTTAACTACTGTCAGAAAACTTAGGTCAGAGCACATCTCTCCTCTCTCTCATCCAGGGGCACAACTTTCATTGGGGACGGGGGGGGACATGTCCTCCCCCAACATTGTGAAATTGCAATCCCCGGTTTTAGAATTGGAATATGATAGAAGACACGGCACCAGTGTGCTTTAAGACCATGCAGATGCCTCCGAGGGGTCGGATAAGCTGTTTGGAGTGTTTATCCGACTGGATTTAGGATCGGGCGGACACCACAGAGAGGGCTGACAGGCTGTGTGAAGGCAAAGCTTCTAGAAGGCTGGGTGGACCTGCACGGGAGAGTTGAGCATAGTGTGTACGTGTTGCGCTCTTTCACCGAGTTGTAAAAGGAAGAAAAACAGAATATGGCTCTTTAGTTCACTGATGTAGCTGGCAAGGCAACTGCTGATTAATTAACTTAACAGAAAAAAAAACTAAACTAGATTTTACTTGCAGTGCTGAGCTAGTATGGTAACTGACATGTAAAGTTAGCTAATGTGTCATCCCCTCTCGACTGAAGTGAATGAATAAGCAACGCTAGTGAGTAGCTACCACAGCCAAGTCAGCTTTAGCCTCTAGTTATCTGTCAGATAGCGATATGAGGTGGCTATTATTAATATCAAACAGCAGATGTTTGTAGGGAAATGTTTGTAGCCCATTTAAGAAGTAAATTAACCAACATTGAAGATTGATATATATATTTTTCAAAATCAGTGCAATGTGAGTTGTATTCGACAGTATGGCAATGTAACGTTATTGATCTGTCAGTTTCCCTACCTAATTCCCTGCTTTTCACACTGGCACAATAATAAACAGCCCTAATGTTACAGATTCCACTGTCATGTTGCACAGTAGAGGTCTGCACAGGACCGATTTCTTCATCTCACTCCTTAATCTCACTCCATTGTTTGTTCATTAAAATAACATCAAATTGATCAGGAATACAGTGTAGACATTGTTAATGTTGTAAATGTCTATTGTAGCTGGAAATGGCTGTTTTTTTTATGGAATATCTACATAGACGTACAGAGGCCCATTATCAGCAACCATCACTCCTGTGTTCCAATGGCACATTGTGTAGCTAATCCAAGTTTATAATATTAAAAGGCTAATTGATCATTGGAAAAAACTTTTGCAATTATGTTAACACAGCTGAAAACTGTTTTTCTGATGAAAAAAGCAATGCAACAGGCCTTCTTTAGATGAGTTGAGTATCTGGAGCATCAACATTTGTGGGTTCGATTACAGGCTCAAAATGGCCAGAAACAAAGAACTTTCTTCTGAAACTCATCAGTCTATTCTTGTTCAGAGAATTGAAGGCTATTCCGTGTGATACATTGCCAAGAAACTGAAGATCTCATACAATGCTGTGTACTACTCCC
The DNA here is from genome assembly GCF_023373465.1 of Oncorhynchus keta. Lineage (NCBI taxonomy): Eukaryota > Metazoa > Chordata > Actinopteri > Salmoniformes > Salmonidae > Oncorhynchus > Oncorhynchus keta. Next base: position 34,320,748 of record NC_068437.1, read on the forward strand.
TTCACAGAACAGCGCAAACTGCCTCTAACCAGAATAGAAAGAGGAGTGGGAGGCCCCGGTGCACAACTGAGCAAGAGGACAAGTACATTAGAGTGTCTAGTTTGAGAAACAGATGCCTCACAAGTCCTCAACTGGCAGATTCATTAACTTCTTCGATATAGGGGGCGCTCTTTTAATTTGGGGATAAAAAACTTTCCCATTTTAAACAAGATATTTTGTCACGAAAAGATGCTCGACTGTGCATATAATTGACAGCTTTTAAAAGAAAACACTCTGACGTTTCCAAAACTGCAAAGATATTATCTGTGAGTGCCACAGAACTGATGCTACAGGCGAAACCAAGATGAAATTTCAAACAGGAAATGCCCCAGATTTTGAAGGCGCTGTGTTCCAATGTCTCCTTATATGGCTGTGAATGCGCAAGGAATGAGCCTACACTTTCTGTCGTTTCCCCAAGGTGTCTGCAGCATTGTGACGTATTTGTAGGCAAATCATTGGAAGATTGACCATTTTACACTACATCTACCAGGTGCTCGCTTGGTGTCCTCCGTTGCAATTATTGCGTAATCTCCAGCTGCATGTATTTTTCCATTTGCTTCAGAGGAGAAACCCAACTGCCACGAATGATTTATCATCGAATAGATATGTAAAAAAAACACCTTGAGGATTGATTCTAAACAACGTTTGCCATGTTTCTGTCGATATTATGGAGTTAATTTTGAAAAAAGTTTGGGGTTGTAATGACAGAATTTTCGTTTTTTTTTTCTCAGCCAAACTTGATGAACAAAACGGAGCGATTTCTCCTACACAAATAATATTTTGGGAAAAACTGAACATTTGCCAGTCTCCTCATTGAAAACATCCAAAGTTCTGCAAGGGTAAATTATTTTATTTGAATGCTTTTCTTGTTTTTGTGAAAATGTTGCCTGCTGAATGCTAGGCTTAATGCTATGCTAGCTATCAATACTCTTAGACAAATGCTTGTGTAGCAATGGTTGAAAAGCATATTTTGAAAATCTGAGATGACAGTGTTGTTAACAACATTTACATTTACATTCAAGTCATTTAGCAGACGCTCTTATCCAGAGCGACTTACAAATTGGTGCATTCACCTTATGACATCCAGTAGAACAGTCACTTTACAATAGTGCATCTAAATCTTAAAGGGGGGGGGTGAGAAGGATTACTTATCCTATCCTAGGTATTCCTTAAAGAGGTGGGGTTTCAGGTGTCTCCGGAAGGTGGTGATTGACTCCGCTGTCCTGGCGTCGTGAGGGAGTTTGTTCCACCATTGGGGGCCAGAGCAGCGAACAGTTTTGACTGGGCTGAGCGGGAACTGTACTTCCTCAGTGGTAGGGAGGTGAGCAGGCCAGAGGTGGATGAACGCAGTGCCCTTGTTTGGGTGTAGGGCCTGATCAGAGCCTGAGGTACTGAGGTGCCGTTCCCCTCACAGCTCCGTAGGCAAGCACCATGGTCTTGTAGCGGATGCGAGCTTCAACTGGAAGCCAGTGGAGAGAGCGGAGGAGCGGGGTGACGTGAGAGAACTTGGGAAGGTTGAACACCAGACGGGCTGCGGCGTTCTGGATGAGTTGTAGGGGTTTAATGGCACAGGCAGGGAGCCCAGCCAACAGCGAGTTGCAGTAATCCAGACGGGAGATGACAAGTGCCTGGATTAGGACCTGCGCCGCTTCCTGTGTGAGGCAGGGTCGTACTCTGCGGATGTTGTAGAGCATGAACCTACAGGAACGGGCCACCGCCTTGATGTTAGTTGAGAACGACAGGGTGTTGTCCAGGATCACGCCAAGGTTCTTAGCGCTCTGGGAGGAGGACACAATGGAGTTGTCAACCGTGATGGCGAGATCATGGAACGGGCAGTCCTTCCCCGGGAGGAAGAGCAGCTCCGTCTTGCCGAGGTTCAGCTTGAGGTGGTGATCCGTCATCCACACTGATATGTCTGCCAGACATGCAGAGATGCGATTCGCCACCTGGTCATCAGAAGGGGGAAAGGAGAAGAAGAATTGTGTGTCGTCTGCATAGCAATGATAGGAGAGACCATGTGAGGTTATGACAGAGCCAAGTGACTTGGTGTATAGCGAGAATAGGAGAGGGCCTAGAACAGAGCCCTGGGGGACACCAGTGGTGATAGCGCGTGGTGAGGAGACAGATTCTCGCCACGCCACCTGGTAGGAGCGACCTGTCAGGTAGGACGCAATCCAAGCGTGGGCCGCGCCGGAGATGCCCAACTCGGAGAGGGTGGAGAGGAGGATCTGATGGTTCACAGTATCGAAGGCAGCCGATAGGTCTAGAAGGATGAGAGCAGAGGAGAGAGAGTTAGCTTTAGCGGTGCGGAGCGCGTCCGTGATACAGAGAAGAGCAGTCTCAGTTGAATGACTAGTCTTGAAACCTGACTGATTAGGATCAAGAAGGTCATTCAGAGAGAGATAGCGGGAGAGCTGGCCAAGGACGGCACGTTCAAGAGTTTTGGAGAGAAAAGAAAGAAGGGATACTGGTCTGTAGTTGTTGACATCGGAGGGATCGAGTGTAGGTTTTTTCAGAAGGGGTGCAACTCTCGCTCTCTTGAAGACGGAAGGGACGTAGCCAGCGGTCAGGGATGAGTTGATGAGCGAGGTGAGGTAAGGGAGAAGGTCTCCGGAAATGGTCTGGAGAAGAGAGGAGGGGATAGGGTCAAGCGGGCAGGTTGTTGGGCGGCCGGCCGTCACAAGACGCGAGATTTCATCTGGAGAGAGAGGGAGAAAGAGGTCAGAGCACAGGGTAGGGCAGTGTGAGCAGAACCAGCGGTGCCGTTTGACTTAGCAAACGAGGATCGGATGTCGTCGACCTTCTTTTCAAAATGGTTGACGAAGTCATCTGCAGAGAGGGAGGAGGGGGAGGGGAGGAGGATTCAGGAGGGAGGAGAAGGTGGCAAAGAGCTTCCTAGGGTTAGAGGCAGATGCTTGGAATTTAGAGTGGTAGAAAATGGCTTTAGCAGCAGAGACAGAGGAGGAAAATGTAGAGAGGAGGGAGTGAAAGGATGCCAGGTCCGCAGGGAGGCGAGTTTTCCTCCATTTCCGCTCGGCTGCCCGGAGCCCTGTTCTGTGAGCTCGCAATGAGTCGTCGAGCCACGGGGCGGGAGGGGAGGACCGAGCCGGCCTGGAGGATAGGGGACATAGAGAGTCAAAGGATGCAGAAAGGGAGGAGAGGAGGGTTGAGGAGGCAGAATCAGGAGATAGGTTGGAGAAGGTTTGAGCAGAGGGAAGAGATGATAGGATGGAAGAGGAGAGAGTAGCGGGGGAGAGAGAGCGAAGGTTGGGACGGCGCGATACCATCCGAGTAGGGGCAGTGTGGGAGGTGTTAGATGAGAGCGAGAGGGAAAAGGATACAAGGTAGTGGTCGGAGACTTGGAGGGGAGTTGCATTGAGGTTAGTGGAAGAACAGCATCTAGTAAAGATGAGGTCGAGCGTATTGCCTGCCTTGTGAGTAGGGGGGGAAGGTGAGAGGGTGAGGTCAAAAGAGGAGAGGAGTGGAAAGAAGGAGGCAGAGAGGAATGAGTCAAAGGTAGACGTGGGGAGGTTAAAGTCGCCCAGCACTGTGAGAGGTGAGCCGTCCTCAGGAAAGGAGCTTATCAAGGTATCAAGCTCATTGATGAACTCTCTGAGGGGACCTGGAGGGCGATAAATGATAAGGATGTTAAGCTTGAAAGGGCTGGTAACTGTGACAGCATGGAATTCAAAGGAGGCGATAGACAGATGGGTAAGGGGAGAAAGAGAGAATGACCACTTGGGAGAGATGAGGATCCCGGTGCCACCACCCCGCTGACCAGAAGCTCTCGGTGTGTGCGAGAACACGTGGGCGGACGAAGAGAGAGCAGTAGGAGTAGCAGTGTTGTCTGTGGTGATCCATGTTTCCGTCAGTGCCAAGAAGTCGAGGGACTGGAGGGAGGCATAGGCTGAGATGAACTCTGCCTTGTTGGCCGCAGATCGGCAGTTCCAGAGGCTACCGGAGACCTGGAACTCCACGTGGGTCGTGCGCGCTGGGACCACCAGATTAGGTGGCCGCGGCCACGCGGTGTGGAGCGTTTGTATGGTCTGTGCAGAGAGGAGAGAACAGGGATAGACAGACACATAGTTGACAGGCTACAGAAGAGGCTACGCTAATGCAAAGGAGATTGAATGACAAGTGGACTACACGCCTCGAATGTTCAGAAAGTTAAGCTTACGTAGCAAGAATCTTATTGACTAAAATTATTAAAATGATACAGTACTGCTGAAGTAGGCTAGCTGGCAGTGGCTGCGTTGTTGACACTACACTAATCAAGTCGTTCCATTGAGTGTAATAGTTTCTGCAGTGCTGCTATTCGGGGGCTAGCTGGCTAGCTAGCAGTGTTGTTTACGTTACGTTGCGTTAAAAGAACGACAATAGCTGGCTAGCTAACCTAGAAAATCGCTCTAGACTACACAATTATCTTTGATACAAAGACGGCTATGTAGCCAGCTATGTAGCTAGCTACGATCAAACAAATCAAACCGTTGTACTGTAATGAAATGAAATGAAAATGTGATACTACCTGTGAATGCGACCGGGTTGTTGAGTTCTATTCAGTAGACGTTGGCTAGCTGTTAAATGTTAGCTGTTGGCTAGCTAGCAGAGTCTCCTACGTTAAGGACGACAAATACCTGGCTACCTAACCTCGGTAAATTAAGATAGTCACTCTAAGACTACACACTCTAAACTACACAATTATCTTGGATACGAAGACAGCAAAGACAGCTATGTAGCTAGCTAACACTACACAAATCAAGTCGTTCAGTTGAGTGTAATAGTTACTACAGTGCTGCTAATCGGTGGGCGTATGCTAGCTGGCTAGCTGGCTAGCTGCTGGGCAAATAGCGGTGAAGACTACGTTAGGACGACGAAATACGATAATTATGCAATTATCTTTGATACAAAGACGGCTATGTAGTTAGCTAAGAAGGCTAAGCTTGTGAGTGAATATATTTCTTGAATTTCATTTGCGATTTTCATGAATAGTTAACGTTGCGTTATGGTAATGAGCTTGAGGCTATGATTACGCTTCCGGCTACGGGATTGCTCGACGCAAGAAGTTAAATAGTACCCACAAAACACCAGTCTCAACATCAACAGTGAAGAGGCGACTCCGGGATGCTGGCCTTCTAGGCTGAGTTCCTCTGTCCAGTGTCGGTGTTCTTTTGCCCACCTTAATCTTTTCTTTTCATTATTCAGTCTGAGATATGGATTTTCCTTTGCAACTGTTTCTTTGCATGTCGCCTCTTCACTGTTTTCAGGACATTAAGCAAGAACGTTCTATTATCTTTTTATCCACAGGTCATATAAATGTGCACATTGACAATGCTGGAGATAATGAATATGGTCTTAAAAAGTGGTGTAGTTGCCCTTTAACTTCTTGCGTCGAGCCATCCCGGATGACTGCAGCCTCAAGCTCATTACCATAACGCAACGTTAACTTTTCATGAAAATCGCAAATGAAATGAAATTAATCTATTTGCTCTCAAGCTTAGCCTTTTGTTAACAACACTGTCATCTCAGATTTTCAAAATATGCTTCTCAACCATTGCAAAACAAGCATTTGTGTAACAGTATTGATAGCCTAGCATAGTATTATGCCTGACACGCCTGACATTCAGCAAGCAACATTGTTCATCACGTTTGGTTAAGGGGAAAAAAAAGAAAGTCATTAAAACGCAAACTTTTTTCCAAATGAACTCCATAATATCGACAGAAACATGGCAAACCGATGTTTAGAATCAATCTTCAAGTTTTTTTCACATATCTATCGACGATAAAATCCATCGTGGCAGTTTACATTCTCTTCTGAAGAAATGGAACGCGCATGGACCTACAGATTACGCACACAGGACACCGGGCGGGACAACAGGTAAATTTAGTCTCTTATGGTCAATCTTCCAATGATATGCCTACAAACAGGTCACAATGCTGCAGACACCTCGGGGAATAGACAGAAAGCGCAGGCTCATTCCTGGTGCATTCACAGCCATATAAGGAGACATTGGAACACAGCGCCTTCAGAATCTGGGGCATTTCCTGTATGAAACTTCATCTTGGTTTCGCCTGTTGCATTAGTTCTGTGTGTAACGGATGTGAAACGGCTAGCTTAGTTAGCGGTGCGCGCTAAATAGCGTTTCAATCGGTTACGTCACTTGCTCTGAGACCTTGAAGTAGTAGTTCCCCTTGCTCTGCAAGGGCCGCGGCTTTTGTGGAGCGATGGGTAACGATGCTTTGAGGATGACTGTTGTCGATGTGTGCAGAGGGTCCCTTGTTCGCGCCCGGGTATGGGCGAGGGGACGGACGTAAAGTTGTACTGTTACATTGATGCTGTTGACCCGGATTACTGGTTGCTGCGGAAAAAGGAGGAAGGTCAAAAGGGGGGTGAGTGTAACGGATGTGAAATGGCTAGCTTAGTTAGCGGTGCGCGCTAAATAGCGTTTCAATCGGTTACGTCACTTGCTCTGAGACCTTGAAGTAGTAGTTCCCCTTGCTCTGCAAGGGCCACGGCTTTTGTGGAGCAATGGGTAACAACGCTTCGTGGGTGACTGTTGTTGATGTGTGCAGAAGGTTCCTGGTTCGCGCTGGGTATGGGCGAGGGGACGGTTTAAAATTATACTGTTACATGTGGCACTCACAGATAATATCTTTGCAGTTTTGGAGACGTCAGTTTTGTCTTTCCAAGGCTGTCAATTCCATGCATAGTCGAGCATCTTTTCGTGACAAAATATTGCGCTTAAAACGGGCACGTCTTTTTATCCAATAATGGCACAGCGCCCCCATAGGTTGAAGAGGTTAACATCTAGCGCCGAGCAATCCCGTATCCGGGAGCGTAATCATAGCCTCAAGCTCATTACCACAACGCAACGTTAACTATTCATGAAAATCGCAAATGAAATGAAATAAATATATTGGCTCACAAGCTTAGCCTTTTGTTATATGCATCGTCGAGCATCTTTTCGTGACAAAATATCTTGTTTAAAACGGGAACGTTTTTTTATCCATAAATTAAAAGAGCGCCCCCTATATCCAAGAAGTTAAGCACTATACAACATTTTTTTTAAATGATCAATTTAATTTATGAAGATACCATGGAAAAGTTTAAATGACATACATTTCATATCACTAGGGTGACCAAAATTCCAAATACACAAATACGGGACATTGGGATGATTTTGTGCGTCATTCCCAGGACATTGCAGTGTTTTACACAAGCGCTGGCTGTCGGCCAAACAGCCCATTATAGACTCATTTTCAGCCGACTACTTTTCCACTTAAATAACTTTGCTGCTTTTTTATTATTCTGTAAGAAAAAATTTAGCCGAGCCCTCTCCCGCGAGAATAAACGGTATGCATATTCTATAGATCTATTGATAGGACAGGTGCCTGTCAGTCACAAAGTGAGCGATGACAGGGAAACACCACCTCCTGGTACCTTGTTGTGTTTGTTGTGTGCACAGTGTCTAATGTTTACACGGAGGGAGAGAGCATGATGCCCCTTCGTTGTCCATGTGAACCAGTTAGCACGTCCTATATAATGTGGTAACGATGAGTTAAAATCCACTTAGCTATTGTCTTCTGGCATATTCATTTATTTTATTTCACGTGTTTCATATGCAGCCACAGAGTGACTGCGAATAGGCTATTTAATGTGCTTGATTGACAGCTTAACCAGTTCATAAAAGGTGTTGAACTGATTGAATGAAGTCAATATCATATATCCTTGCCATTCATAAATCATACAACGTAATTATATGTCCACAATATGGCATTAGGACAAGTAAACTAAAAATCTTGTTTGCATCGCCATGGGAAGTATAGGGCTGCTGAGGATGGTGCAACACCCTCTGAAAAATCTGAATTCAAATGTGTATTTTTCCAATAAAAGTAGTACATTGGACTTTTCGATATGAAATCCATCAGGGAATTCCACCTGACATTTAGAAAGCTTGCATAGATAATAGATGCCACAATTACCTACTGCGATGACTTTCCAATTAACTTTCTCATGTTGATAAAAAACAGCTGGAGACTCGGGAGGGTAGCAGGGAACCAGAGACTGAAGCTGAGCATGGGGCAAGGGGAGAGAAGACAGTGTAAGCAGGTCCGGAGCGAAATCAAAGGAAGCCGTAGAGCGGGGGTCCAGTGCAGGAAAGCAGGACTGACAAGACGAGGGACTGGAGACAGGGACCAGAGGCAGACCAGACGGAACTGTTGTGGAGAGAAAAGCAGAGTCAGGCTAGGGAAAATAGGATAGCAAAATCTATGCAGGAACAAATGGCTTGAAACATAGACTGACTGAGCAGAGATTACAATCTGGCTTAGTATTTGTAGAGGTTTCGATTATGGAACAGGTTGCAGCTGGTGGGGATCTGCTCTGCCTCCAGCACACCTGTCTCCACTCACAAAATCACATGCACCCAAACAGCGAGAGAGAGGAAGAGAGCACTGGGGGAGTGGCATCAGCTTAGGGAGACACAGGATGAGAAGTAGTGGGTGTGGCAGGGGCAGATGTAACAGTATCCCCCCCTGTCTACGTGGGGCCTGACCGGCCTTATATGGGTGTATGGTATGGAAATCACGTGAGAGTGAGGGTCCAGAATATGATGGCGAGGTACCCAGCAGCACGCCTCAGGCCCGTATCCTTCCCAGTCCACCAGGTACTACCAGCCGTGCCCCCGACGGCGCACATCCAGAAGCTGATGGTCATCAATGAGCCGAGGGGGTGGAGGAGCTGCTACAGGAGGAGACGGGACTGGAGCAGACAGGTTTAATCATGGATACGTGGAAGGTACGGTGGATCCCGAGAGAGGCTGGGAGTTTCAGGTGCACAGCAGAGGGGATAATGACACCGTCAATTTCAAAGGGACCAATGAGTCGGGGGGGAAAGTGTCTTAGATGCCATTTTCAATGGCAGGTCCTTCGAAGAGAGTCATACCTTTTGGCCTGGGGTGTAGACTGGAGCTGAGGCACAGCGACGGTTGACTTGGGACTGGGTCCTGGTAGAAGCACGAAGAAGGGCACTCCGGGCCTTTCTCCAGGTGCGATGACTATGGCACATATGGTCATGGAGAGAGGGGACCGCAACCTCGACCTCTTAGGCAGGTATCAAGGAGGGGGGGGGGGATAACACAGACCACACTCGAAAGGTGACATACCTGACGAGGCGTTAGTGAGGGTGCTGTGGGCATATTCAACCCAGGGTAGCTGAGCACTCCAAGAGGAAGGGTTAGCAGAAGTCATGCAGCGTAGGGCAGTCTCCATCTCTGGGTTGGCCCGTTCAGTCTACGCGTTGGTCTGGGGGTGATATCCAGAAGAAACACTGACATTGATACCAAGAGCTGAACAGAAGAATCTCCATACCTGGGATGTAAACTGGGGTCCCCTGTCATAAAAGATGTCATTGGGAATGCCATGCAGACGAAACACACGGGATACCAGCAGGTCTGCAGTTCACCTGGAGGACGGAAGCTTGGAGAGGGGAATGAAGTGAGCCGCTTTGGAAAATCTGTCAGTAATCGTGAGGATGACTGAGTTAACGTTAGATGGAAGAAGGCCAGAGATGAAGTCCCAAGCTATGTGTGACCAGGGGCGACTAGGTATGGGAAGAGGGTGAAGCAGACCGGGTTTAGTGGAGGTTTTGTTCTAGGCACAGACTGAGCAGGCTGAGACAAACTCCCGGTATCTCTCTCCATAGTGGCCCACCAAAAATGCTAACGAAGGAAGGCGAGGGTCCAGTTCATACCAGGGTGACAGGTGAGGTGGGTAGAATGGGCCCATTGAAGAACATCAGAGAGAACAGAATCTGGAACAAACAGAACATTTCTAGGACCGTTACCCGGGTCAGGTTGGTTCCCCTGAGCTTGGCCCATACGGGACTCGATCTCCCAGGAGAGGGTGGCAACGATGCAGATGGATGGCACAATGGACCCTGGCTCGGAACCAGTGTTGTCGGTGGTGAACTGGCAGGAGAGGGCGTCAGGCTTGGTAATCCTAGAACCGGGGTGACAAATTAGTGTGAAATTGAATCTACAGAAGAATCTAGTTCAGATGTTTGGCGGTCTGGATTTAGGAAAGATTTGTGTGGTCTATTCACACAAGGAAGGAGAGTACGGAGCCCTCCAACCAGTGACGCCATTCCTCAAGAGCCAGCTTAACTGCCAGGAGTTCCCGGTTACCGATGTCAAAGTTTCTTTCTGCAGGTGAGAGCTTACTGGACATGCACATGGGTGGAGCTTCTGATCAGAGGGGGACCGTTGAGACAGAACGGCTCCTACCCCGGTGTCGGAGGCGTCCACCTCCACGATGAACTGGAGTTATGGGTCTGGCTGAGTGAGCACTGGAGCGGAAGTGAAGCGATGCTTGAGTTTCAAGAACGCTGCCTCTGCCTCAGGGGTCCAGTGGACCAGAGTGGAGGTGGAGGAGAGTGGTGAGAGGTGCTGCCAGACAGCTGTAGTTGTGGATGAAACGTCTGTAAAAAAAAAAACAGGAAATGCTGTAGTTATTTCAGGTTAGATGGCGCAGGCCACTATGACAGGCCATAACTTCCTGTGCAATAATATAACCCAGGAAAGACACAGAGGAAGCATGGAACTCACATTTCTTAGCTTTAACAAAAAACGTACTTTCCACAGCCGTTAGAAAACTCTGTGAATGTGCTGCTGGTGAGCCTCAGGGTCATTAGACAAATCTAAATGTTATCCAATTAGAACAAATCAAAGCGTCCAATCATATCCCTCAGCACATATTGGATATGTTCTGGAATACAGCAGGGGCGTTAGTAAGACCAAAAGGCATGACCAAATACTCAAATAGGCCAAGTGGTGTGTTGAACACAGTTTTCCACTTGTCCCCCTCTCTGATGTGGACAAGGTGGTAGGCACTCCGGAGGCAGAGTTTGGTGAACAACGTGGCACCATGCAGGGGGGCAAAAGCAAAACTGATGAGTGGCAAGGGATACTTGTTCTTCACTGTGATATTATTCAGCCCACAACAGTCTATGGACGGCCTCAGTGACCCATCCTGAGGAGCTCCAGGCTGGAAGTCAATGGCACAGTCGTTTGGCCGATGAGGTGGCAGCGACAGGGCAGGGTGCTTGCTGAACGCAAGATCTAGATCGGGATACTCGGGAGGAACTGATGACAGGTCCGGAGGTTCTGGAATGGACTGGGACACAGAAAAGGCAGGGGCAAGGGCAGACTGTAGACAATTTGAGTGACAAAATTAACTCCAAGTTGTTACCTTTCCGTCGGTCCAGTCGATCTGTGGGTTGTGCAGCTTTAATGCAGTCGATTATGTGGAAACTGATATTTTCCTGGAGGTTTCCAGAGAGACGCAGGATACCAACGACGGTTCTCTCACAGACACGGGTGAGGAGCTGTCCGTTGAGAGCGCTGGGTGAGGGTGAATTGAGTGGAACAATGTCCGGGCCCAACTGGGTAATGACACCACGGTCCACAAAACTCTTGTTGGCACCCAAGTCGATGAGGCTGCCGTCAAGCAGGGTTCTGGGGGGAGAAGGGCCAGTGATTTGGCTCAACAGTATATCCCCCACTACTACCAAGCCAACCCTTTTGCTGGTAGCAGGGATAAAGTGGAGACAAAGTGACCAACCTGGCCACAGTATAAGCAGCTCCTAGTGCTGATTCAGCCTTGGGAAGGGAGGCAGTCGGAGAAGGAGAACAACGAAAGGAAGCAGATGTAGATATGGGGCATGCAACCTTACCTGCCCTCTCCCTCCGATGCTCACGGAGACGGTTGTCAATGCGGATGGCGCGAGAGAGGAGCTCAACTGGTCCTTGATGGTCTCAGTGAGAGAGTTCTAGAATGCTCCCTGAAGGGCCTCCTCATTCCAGCCGCTCTCAGCGGCAAGGGTGCTAAACTCGATCGCCATTTCAGCAACACTATGGGAGTCTTGACGGAGGAACAGGAGTCATTTAGCGGCATCCTTACTGCACATAGGGTGGTTGAAGACTCTCTTTATCTCCTTTGTGAAGCTGGAGTAGGAGGCATACTGCCGTGGCCCAGGAAAGCACTGCTCCACGGAGACAGCTAATCAGGAAGGAAATATTGGCCCATTTGCTAGCAAAAGCAGAGGGCTTTTGCTCGAATACTATTGAACATTGTACCAAAAAAGCTCTGCAAGCTCCGAGTTTGCATTTGTAACGCTCAAGAGCCGGAACTAATGGCTCACGGGGGGAGGAGGAGGACTAGGGGTTGGTTGCGAGCTGGGCCTACGGTCCTGTAGGTTAGAAAGTCTCCATGAAAATACTTTGACGTGCTCCAGGAGGGTTTTCAGGGCTTGGTCATGTTGCTCGAGCACGGCGCCTTGGCCATCGAGGATTTGGTGGAGAGGATCTTAGTCTGCTGGAATAATATCATTGGCCAGATCATACAGGTATGAGACTAGTTTTCCAAGGAGAAAGCACTGAGCTTTACATGGAGAAAGAAAGGATCCTTCCTGGCTAGTCATAATTGGCTGATATAATGGAATGGTTGGACATGCCAAGAGAGTCCTGATTGTTCTGTCATGTCACAGGCTTCTGTCTATAACAGAATGGGGGCTTCCCTGTTCAGTATATAGACAATCTTTGTTACCACAGATCTTCGGAAAGATGTAGCTTTGGATAACTGCACAACTTGCTACAGATCTCAAAAACATTGCTGCCCTGAATTTAGATGGGTTTAAGTAGTGAGACAAATTTCTGGAGGACAATGCCATGCTGACTCACGTGTTTACATGTGTGGTTGGGGTGGGGCTAAGGTATAAAAGGGTATGAACAATGTAAAAATAAGCAAACCACTTTCATTTGATTAAAGCCTCAATAAAGAAATTAGGACACATATACATATATAATTATTATGATCAACTGTAAGATTGGAAATCCTTGCAAGATTGACGATATTACCTTCAGTCTAACACAGCTATTAATTTAATTTGTTGTTGGCAAATCAAATCAAATCAAATTGTATTGGACACATACACATGGTTAGCAGATGTTATTACGAGTGTAGCATGGATGGCCAAGAACCAGGGGGGAGAGAGGGCAGTCGATTATGTGGAAACTGATCCTGCTTGTGCTTCTAGTTCCGACACTGCAGCAATATCTAATCTAAGTAATATATAACAATTCCCCAACAGATACCTAATACACACAAATCTAAAGTAATGGAATAACAAAATATAAATATATGGATGAGCAATGACAGAGTGGCATAGGCTAAGATGCAATATATAGTATAGAATAGAGTATTTACATATGATATGAATAATACAAGAAATGTAAACAATATTAAGGTGGCAGATTTAAAGTGACTAGTGTTCCATTTATTAAAACCTCTCTGGGGTAGGCGGGACACAAATGTAGGGTGCCAAATTCAAATAAAATACTACAAAATTCGAACTTTTATTAAATCACACGTAAGATACCAAATTAAAGCTACACTCGTTGTGATTCCTGTCAGATTCCAAAAAGGCTTTTCGGCGAAAGCATAAGAAGCTATTATCTGATGATAGCACAACAGTAAACAAAGAGAGAGTAGCATATTTCAACCCTGCAGGCACCACACAAAATGCAGAAATAAAATATAAATCATGCCTTACCTTTGACGAGCTTCTTTTGTAGGAACTCCAATATGTCCCATAAACATCACAAATGGTCCTTTTGTTCGATTAATTCCGTCGATATACAGTATATCCAAAATGTCAATTTATTTGGCGCGTTTGATCCAGAAAAAAAACAGCTTCCAATTTGTGCAACGTTACTACAAAATATCTTAAAAGTTACCGGTAAAGTTTGCCAAAACATTTCAAACTACTTTGATAATACAACTTTAGGTATTTTTAAACGTTAATAATCTGTAAAATTGTAGACGGGACAGTCTGTGTTCAATGCAGGAAGACAACAAACTCACGCTACTTTTCCAGTCATGCGCCTTCTCAAAAAGTACACTTCAAATGACACAAATTCAAGATGGCCGTACTTCTTCATTACACAAAGGAATAACCTCAACCAACTTCCAAAGACTGGGGACATCCAGTGGAAGCGGTAGGAACTGCAAACAAGTGCCTTAGAAATATCGTTTCCCAATGAAATATCATTGAATAGACAGTGACCTCAAAAAAATAAATCTGAATGATTAGTCCTCGGGGTTTTACCTGCTACATAAGTTCTGTTATACTCACATACATGAGTTTTAGAAACTGTACTAATAATATGCAAATCTTATATTCTTGGCATGAGTAGCAGGAAGTTGAAATTGGGAACGCTATTTATCCAAAAGTGAAAATGCTGCCCCCTATCCCAAAGAGGTTTAAAGCACCATTGATTTCAAGTCTGTGTGTAGACAGCAGCCTCTCTGTGCTAGTGATGGCTGTTTAACAATGGAATTGAGATAGAAGCTGTTTTTCAGTCTCTCGGTCCCAGCTTTGATGCACCTGTACTGACCTCGCCTTCTGGATGGTAGCGGGAGGAACAGGCAGTGGCTCGGGTGATTGTTGTCCTTGATGATCTTTTTGGCCTTCCTGTGACATCGGGTGCTGTTGGTGTCCTGGAAGGCAGGTAGTTTGCCCCTGGTGATGCATTGTGCAGACCGCACCACCCTCTGGAGAGCCCTGAGGTTGTGGGCGGTGCAGTTGCCATACCAGGTGGTGATACAGCCTGACAGGATGCCATCAATTGTGATCTGTAAATGTTTGTGGGGTTTTAGGTGACAAGCCAAATTTCTTCAGCCTCCTGAGGTTGAAGAGACGCTGTTGCACGTTCTTCACCACGCTGTCTGTGTGGTTGGAGCATTTCATTTTGTCCGTGATGTGTATGCTAAGGAACAAAAAACTTTCCGCCTTCTCCACTGCTGTCCTGTCAATGTGGATTGGGGGAGGGGGGAGTTGGGGGTCCACAATCACCTCCTTTTTGCTGAAGTTGAGTGAGAGGTTATTTTCATTACATCACACTCTGAGAGCCCTCTCGTCGTTGTTGGTAATTAAGCCTACTACTGTTTTGTCATCTGCAAATGTGATGATTGAGTAGGAGGCGTGCATAGCCACGCAGTCATGGGTGAACGGGGAGTACAGGAGGCAGCCCAGCATGCACCCAGGGCATCAAGCTTAAAGATGAGCTTGGAGGGTACTATGTTGTTGAATGCTAAGCTGTAGTCAATTAACAGCATTCTTACATAGGTATTCCTCTTGTCCAGATGGGATAGGTCAGTGTGCAGTGTGATGGCGATTGCATCGTCTGTGGACCTACTGTACTGGGGTCGTAAGCAAATTGAAGTGGGTCTGGGGTGTCAGGTAAGGTGGAGGTGATATGATCCTTGTCTAGTCTCTCAAAGCAATTCATGATGACAGAAGTGAGAGCTACAGGGCGGTAGTCATATAGTTCAGTTATCTTTGCATTCTTGGGTACAGGAACAATGGTGGCCATCTTGAAGCACGTGGGGAAAACTGACTGGGATAGGGAGAGATTGAATATGTCAGTAAAAACACCAGCCAGCTGGTTTGCGCATGCTCTGAGGACTCGGCGAGGGATGCCGTCTGGGCCGGCAGCCTTGCGAGGGTTAACACGTTTAAATGTATTACTCACGTCGGCCACGGAGAAGGAGAGCCCACAGTCCTTGTTAGCGGGCTGCATCGGTGGCACTGTATTATCCTCAAAGCGGGTAAAAGAAGGTGCTTATCTGGAACCAAGACTTTGGTGTCCGTGACGTTGATGGTTTTCCTTCTGTAGTCCGCGATTGTCTGTAGACCCTGCCACATGGGTCTCGTGGCTGAGTCACTGAATTGCGACTCAACTTTGTCTCTGTTCACATTTTGCTTATTTGATTGCCTTGTGGAGGGAAATACTACACTGTTTTCGGCCATATTCCCAGTTGCCTTTCCATGGTTAAATGCGGTGGTTCGGACTTTCAATTTTGCGCCAATACCGACATCTATCCACGGTTTCTGGTTAGGGTAGGTTTTACTAGTCACAGTGGGTACAAAATATCTTATACACTTCCTTATAAACTCACTCACCAAATCAGCGTATACGTTGATATTATTCTCTGAGGCTAACCCGAAACATATCCCAGTCTGTGTGATCAAAACAATCTAGATGCGTGGATTCTGATTGGTCAGACCAGCGTTGAATAGTCCTTAGCATGTTTGCTTCCTGTTTGAGTTTCTGCCTATAGGAAGGGAGGAGCAAAATGGAGTCATAGTCAGATTTGACCAAATGCGACTATTTGTTCTTCGTTAGAAGCAATGTTTTTGTAAATAGTTAACTGTCATCTCTCCAAGTTTAGCTGGAACAGAGCACGACAGGATTTGTGTAACGTCGTTCTTCGTTTGTGGAAAGAGAGTCGGACCGAAATGCAGCGTAGTGGTTACTCATGTCTTTAATGAAGAGATTGCGATACAAGAAAAATAACTATTACAAAATACAAAACAACAAACGGAACGTGAAATCTAATTACAGCCTATCTGGTGAAACTACACAGAGACAAGAACAATCACCCACAAAATACACATAGAAACCCAAAGAGACAACGAGAATCACCTGACTCTGATTGAGAACCGCCTCAGGCAGCTAAGCCAATACAACACCCCTACTCAGCCGCAATCCCAAATACTACACAACCCCAATACGAAACACAACATATAAACCCATGGCACACCCTGGCCTGACCAAATATATAATATAATAATAATATATGCCATTTAGCAGACGCTTTTATCCAAAGCGACTTACAGTCATGTGTGCATACATTCTACGTATGACTGGTCCCGGGGATCGAACCCACTACCCTGGCGTTACAAGCGCCATGCTCTACCAACTGAGCTACAGAAGGACCACACATATAACGAAAACACAAAATACAATGACCAAGGCGTGACAAATGTGATTGGTTGTCGACATGACATCGGCCAATGTCTTGTCTTTTTTGATAATACTTTGAGCAGAATATCAGATCTCAAAATGTTTGGAGAAGTTTTTGATATCACCAGTGCCACACCCATCTGATGTACCCAATATATGAGTGTATTACACCAAATGGTTTGCTCCTACAGACAGTGAGTCACATGGCTGTGGTTTTCTACGTATATAAAGCAGGCAGACAGGCATCGAGGCATTCAGTTACTGATCGATTGAATGTTGGAATGGCAAAATGAGTGACCTATGCAACTTTGAGCATGGTGTGATTGTCTGTGCCAGGCGTGCAGGTTCCAGTATCTCAGAAACAACCTCCCTCCTGGGTTTACCGAAATTGATGCGACAAACAAAAAACATCCAGTCAAAGGCAGTCATGTGGGTGTAAAGAACGCGATAGAAGACAGAGAGCTGGTTTCAAGGGCAGAGTGCAGCAGGTGTTTATTGGAAGGGACCATAGGAGGAGGCATATAGCTGGGTCCAGGGGCAGGCAGAAGGTCATACACAGTATGTTCAAAATGCCACCAGTACAGGCAGGGTATAGGCAAAAGGCATTGTGAGTGAGGCAGGAAAAAACTATCGTTGGGATCTGGATAGTGAGCTGGAAAGTTGGATGCGTTCCGGGGATCTAAGTGTTTGGGAGTGTGAGTTGGACGCAGACGTTACAGCGAGCGAAAACAGCTCGTTGATGAGAGAAGTCAAAGGAGAATAGCAAGAATCATGCAAGCCAGCAGGCAGGCCACAAACAGGCAAATAACACCAAAGTACAAGGGTGGTGTGCAGAAAGGCATCTCAGTATGCACAACTTGTTGGTCCTTGTCACGGATGGGATATTGCAGCCAACGACCACACCGCGTTGCACACCTATCAGGTAAAAACAAGAAGAAACAGAGGGCACGCAATCACCAGCAATGGGCAATTGAAGAGTGGAAAAACATTGCCTGGTAAGACGAATCCTGGTTCCTGTTGTGTCATGTTGATTGCAGAGTCAGGATTTGGTGTAAGCAGCAGTAGTCCATGGCCCCATCCTGCCTGGTGTCAACAGTACAGGCTTAATGGTGTGGAGAATGTTTTCCTGTTACATGTTCGGTCCCTTGATAGCAAATTAGCAACATTTTCATTCCCTGAATAATTCAGGCTGTTCTGAAGGCAAAGGGGTGTTTGACCAGGTACTAGGTAGGTGTACCGAAAAAAAACTGTGTTTATATTGTCAAAATCTCAACCTGACTGCAATTCTCAACAAATTAATAGGAAGTCTGATTTATGGGAGAAACTGACCTTTTAAAAATATGTGATGTTTTATCAAATGTGTGGTTGAGGGATGCGAGACAGAGGGCCAAGATGCGGAACTGTCCTGCAACATTTGTGACAGTTGGTTACCCTACTTCCCACATGGGTAGGCAACTCTTTGACGCTCGAGGACTATAGCGTACTTTCCAAACTGCATTGTATGTAAGCCCCCTTTGATTATTAAAGTACAGGACCATACAGTAACCTACGTACAGTGCCTTGCGAAAGTATTCGGCCCCCTTGAACTTTGCGACCTTTTGCCACATTTCAAGCATCAAACATAAAGATATAAAACTATTTGTTTGTGAAGAATCAACAACAAGTGGGACACAATCATGAAGTGGAATGAAATTTATTGGATATTTCAAACTTTTTTAACAAATCAAAAACGGAAAAATTGGGCGTGCAAAATTATTCAGCCCCCTTAAGTTAATACTTTGTAGCGCCACCTTTTGCTGTGATTACAGCTGTAAGTCGCTTGGGGTATGTCTCTATCAGTTTTGCACATCGAGAGACTGACATTTTTTCCCATTCCTCCTTGCAAAACAGCTCGAGCTCAGTGAGGTTGGATGGAGAGCATTTGTGAAAGGCAGTTTTCAGTTCTTTCCACAGATTCTCGATTGGATTCAGGTCTGGACATTGACTTGGCCATTCTAACTCCTGGATATGTTTATTTTTGAACCATTCCATTGTAGATTTTGCTTTATGTTTTGGATCATTGTCTTGTTGGAAGACAAATCTCCGTCCCAGTCTCAGGTCTTTTGCAGACTCCATCAGGTTTTCTTCCAGAATGGTCCTGTATTTGGCTCCATCCATCTTCCCATAAATTTTAACCATCTTCCCTGTCCCTGCTGAAGAAAAGCAGGCCCAAACCATGATGCTGCCACCACCATGTTTGACAGTGTGGATGGTGTGTTCAGGGTGATGAGCTGTGTTGCTTTTACGCCAAACATAACGTTTTGCATTGTTGCCAAAAAGTTCAATTTTGGTTTCATCTGACTAGAGCACCTTCTTCCACATGTTTGGTGTGTCTCCCAGGTGGCTTGTGGCAAACTTTAAAGGACACTTTTTATGGATATCTTTAAGAAATGGCTTTCTTCTTGCCACTCTTCCATAAAGGCCAGATTTGTGCAATATGCGACTGATTGTTGTCCTATGGACGGAGTCTCCCACCTCAGCTGTAGATCTCTGCAGTTCATCCAGAGTGATCATGGGCCTCTTGGCTGCATCTCTGATCAGTCTTCTCCTTGTATGAGCTGAAAGTTTAGAGGGACGGCCAGGTCTTGGTAGATTTGCAGTGGTCTGATACTCCTTCCATTTCAATATTATCGCTTGCACAGTGCTCCTTGGGATGTTTAAAGCTTGGGAAATCTTTTTGTATCCAAATCCGGCTTTAACCTCTTCACAACAGTATCTCGGACCTGCCTGGTGTGTTCCTTGTTCTTCATGATGCTCTCTGCGCTTTTAACGGACCTCTGAGACTATCACAGTGCAGGTGCATTTATACGGAGACTTGATTACACACAGGTGGATTGTATTTATCATCATTAGTCATTTAGGTCAACATTGGATCATTCAGAAATCCTCACTGAACTTCTGGAGAGAGTTTGCTGCACTGAAAGTAAAGGGGCTGAATAATTTTGCACGTCCAATTTTTCAGTTTTTGATTTGTTAAAAAAGTTAGAAATAACCAATAAATGTCGTTCCACTTCATGATTGTGTCCCACTTGTTGTTGATTCCTCACAAAAAAATACAGTTTTATATCTTTATGTTTGAAGCCTGAAATGTGGCAAAAGGTTGCAAAGTTCAAGGGGGCCGAATACTTTCGCAAGGCACTGTATACCCACGCTATGGGAACTAGGGAGCGAGGAGTGAGTAACGTAACAGGACAGAGTTTTAGAGGACAATGTAATTTATTTTTTATTTCTATTCATTTTTAATGAGTTCATTATTCGTTGGCGAGACCCCTGGAGGCTGAGGCATCAACACCATTCCACCTTTAAATGGAACGCTGATTGTTTTTCATGTTTATTCAGAACCCGTGGGTCAGTGGTCCGCCATAATCTCCCAGCCCTCCCAAGGACAATTTGGGGGAGATATTATGAATAAAAATGATCTTAATAATATCACACAGAAAAGGGACCCACAGCAACAATGAATAGCATTACTGGCTGATCTGAAGCCATTAATGACAGATCCATTTGGTGTGGGCATCAATACAACACAGCTGTGGGCTTCTGAGTAAGCCTCTGATGTCTGAGTGGTTATGCATAGAGTAATAATCCACAGGCATTAGTATGTGCCCACAATACCAGGGCTGTAGATGCTCTCCAGTTCTCCTTTTTATCTTATCTGTCATTAAATCTCCCTAGAAGGTATTCAAAAAATTCCTATGCATTCCATTCCATTTGGACGCAAGTGTTGCTGAAAGATAAAAGCAGTTCGCTAATCACTGACTAACAAAGAGGGGATGACAACAGGACATACTGTACTGTACAAACATATTCCAATAAATGTAAGCTGATACAGTATGTATGCATGCATGTATGTCATGTATTTGGTATCTTAAAATAGCTCAAATATGTGGAATAATGACAGTGTAATAAGAACACATGTGCACTCAATTTGTGAAATCCTCTGATAAGTGAGAAGAGTTGAACTGCTAGGAGTCGTCACAGCAACTTGCCTCCCTCCCGTACCCTTGACCTAAATGGAGAGACATTCGGGGGGAGAGTAGAATTAAAATGAAAAGAAAAATACAATTATACAGAGAAAGAAATACATTAGGTGATCAAATATAGCATTTTCCTTGAACTGTGGGGTAAGGGAATGAATGTTCCAGTAATATGAACACGGAGAGGTGCAACCAGGGGTACGTTCCACTGGGCATATTCTCCCTTCATCTCAGTCTCACAGGGAGGGAGGGGTCAAGAGAAATGTTGGGCGGATCACACAAATGACACTTATAGTATGTCAGATTAGCTCAGTTCTACCAGTGTACTCGGCCATTCAGACTGGATTAAATGTATTAATGTGGTGTGAAATGAATCCAGCGGTCACAGTCAGTCTGGCCCTTACATCCTTACCATGTCAAAACTATTTCTCTTTTTTCAATTCATCCTTGCCCTGTCTGTGATTTCAATAATGTATATTTACTAAGCGTATGACCTTGAGGAAGACTTCCATTAAACAAAGGTCCCATGGTTGGCTAGGTCGCTAGGATGTCACTTAACAGTTTTCCTCAGCAGTATTCTCAAAACTTCATGCTAGAAGTTGCCTCTCAGGGTATCATACTGAATTACACCTTTCAGCAGCAGGTCTAGCAGCTGTAAAATGGAGCTTCTTGTGGAAAAAAATGTTCAATTTACATTGCTGTTATTCAACCCAGGCAGGAAGGAGCCTCTCCTCCTTGACACAAATGTAAAGCCTGCATAGTGCTGTTAGTCGCACATGTAATAAAGTGCCTGGGAGGCAACAAAAGGAAAATCACGTGATCCCGCTCATTAGAGACAGGCCTATCTTCTACTGAGACCGTTTGATCCCACTCATTAGAGACAGGCCTATCTTCTACTGAGACCGTTTGATCCCACTCATTAGAGACAGGCCTATGTTCTACTGAGACCGTTTGATCCCACTCATTAGAGACAGGCCTATCTTCTACTGAGTCGGCTGGTGAACAGTGAATAGGCCTAGCCCTTATATCAACTATACATTCATACTAGTGTAAAAGAGACAAAGTTCAATTAGGGGCTCTGGGAGTGTCTGAATGGCGGTATATATAAAACCCACAGTTCCAGACAAGTTGGCAGATTGGTCCTTCTGGATTAATTACTTTCATTAATTATTTTGTAATTAGCCACATGTAATTGCTTTCCAACACCTAGGATTACACTGTCTTTGTAGCATATTATCTCCCTCAATTAGGGACGGCTGTTGGGGTAAGACAGTACTTCATGTGGCTTTTCTTTCCATTTTATTTCTCTATTTCCCAACTTATCCTCTATTTTACCCATTCCTTCCTCCCTCCTTTTTTTTCCATCTCCTTCAATTTCTCACAAAAGACGGCCTAAGTTACTGCAACGAGTCGACTTGATGTTAGACCAAGACAAATTATAGCCGGTCTGCCTGTGATCTCTAACCCGGGGCCTCTCAGTCTAGTATCAGGTCCAAATCCACTCATTAAACAACTGCAGCACCGCTTGTGTTTCCTAGCAAAACATTACCCACATGCTGCATGGGCCTCAGTGGAAACATACTGTATCCGATCATCCCTCACCCCAGCTGTACTTTATCCGCACATTGAGACATTAATGCCCCAGTGTTTGAATCTCATATCTCCCCTTCCCAATGATATCCAGGCAGCCCTCAGTTCAAACAGAGGCAGTTGATTATCAGTGAGCTGTAGAATGGATAGTGGGATAGGGGGGCTGACGAAGGCAGGAGGCCGGATTGGGCGATAAGCCTGGGTCTTATTGGCTATCTGAGCCAACTGACATCCCCTTGAAGGGAATGTGGTGTGTGTGTATTTGTGTCTATGTATGTGCATTTGTGTGTGCATACTGTGTGTGTATGTATGTATGTATGCGTGTTTGTTTGTTTGTGTGTGTGTGTGTGTGTGTGTGTGTGTGTGTGTGTGTGTGTGTGTGTGTGTGTGTGTGTGTGTGTGTGTGTAGAGCTAAGTTCCCTGTGTGCTGTATGCTCAGTCTACTGACATTAGGTAACTGGTTTATGGGGTTGGGGGCCGGGGAAGGATAGTGGAAGCGAGGGGTAAGCCTGTCCTTTGAATTGGTGCAGCATGGGGAGCAAGAGGTGAAGAAGGGAAGTGGCTGGGGAGGCAGCATCAGCTGAGATGATTCGTCCCAGACCTTCCATCCTCTACCAAGTCCACAAAGTTTAGCTGCCTGGCTGCAAGGCTGGGGAATAACTGATTAACAAAAAGACTAACTGAACAAATTATTATTTACAATGACGGCCTACCGGGGAACAGTGGGTTAACTGCCTTGTTCAGGGGCAGAATGACACATTTTTACCTTGTCAGCTCGGGGATTCAATCCATCAACCTTTCGGTTACTGGCCCAACGCTTTTACCCCTACCTGCCACCCCCTAATACTTTGACACCTTTATGTTCTCTCAATGACATTCAAATCAGCATTGAAAAAAGGCGCAAGTTTAATTTTGTTCCGCCTGAATGAATCCGACCACAAGTCAGAGACGACTACGATGACACCAAATGCGTTTGATGGATTGCGGAAAAAGAGCAGGAATAGGTTTTTGTAGGCTACAGTGCAAGCTATTTCTTCCAATGGTTCGAGTGCTGTCACCATCAAATATTATCAGTGCTGTGCGAGTAACTGAAATATGTTTTCTTTCCAGTTATTACACAACTAATTGACCAATGTCGTTTCAATTACTTGAATTGAATTTTGTTTTTAAATGTTTTCTTTCGTGATTACAATGCAACGTTTCTCTAGAGAGACATCACATAATTAATGAGAGAAATCAAGTCAAGAACTATGTGGGATGCTGGGCTGAAGGAAGTTGTACTTCTCATTAAGCAAATATTCAACCTAGTTCAGAGCAGAAACGTGGTAATTAACTACAATGACCATAATCTATCTAGCTATTCTTTATGGCTTGGACAGAGATGGATACACTTTTACACCTGTTACATTAGGTTAGATACACACAGACCACATAGATCGCATGAGAGAGGAATGTACACAACACACATTTGGGTGAGGGATATAGACAGTTTGTGAAAGTATTCCTTATCTACTTTGAAGAACTAGTCAAATGATTTCATCAGACAGCTCTGCAGCATACTTAGGCAGGCTAGCCTAGCTAAATAGGATGACTAAAGACAGTACAGTATGGAGAGCACAGAGATAATGTTGTCTGGCTGCTACTCCCTGAGAACAGATGAGATGACGACTTTATGGAATGAAAATGAATAAAAACATAAAATAAAACTAAGTAATATACATAACTGAAATAATGTGTTATTTCATAGTAATGTCCAATTATTCTGTTGATGTCTACCTAATGTGGAGCTGACAGAGACAATGGAATATTGACAATGTTTTGGCAATGGAATGTTCACTATTTTTGGCTTTGGAATTTCCAAGTAAAAGCTCTAAAATTATTTTAATGTCATTATTTTATAATGCATTTTATTTTTATTTTTTATAATCAAACTGAAACTTAACCGACCTCAAAAAGCACTAATCGCGCTTTAAGACCAACTTGAATAAATGCTTGGAGGTAAGAACGACAGCAGTGGTGTAGCCTACAGGCAATACGGATATCAGTTAGGCCTATTATTGATATTTTTACGGGATTCTTCCGTCGAAGGAGAGGCGGACCAATACGCAGCGTGGTTGAAGTTCATGTTTTTTTAATAAGAAAAACTATACATGAACAAACTACAAAACAATAAATATGAAAACCCGAAACCAGTCCCGTGTGTTACAAACACTGACACAGGAGACAATAACCCACAAAACCCAACATCAAACAGGCTACCTAAATATGGTTCCCAATCAGAGACAATGACTAACACCTGTTTCTGATTGAGAACCATATCAGGCCAAACACAGAAACAGACAAACTAGACACACAACATAGAATGCCCACTCAGATCACACCCTGACCAAACAAAGCAAACTATGGTCAGGGTGTGACAGATATCTACAAAGATATTATGTGAATCACACTGATGCTCTCAGTTATTTGCACCTTACAGATTGTGATTGTTGTGGATGGCAGTTCACAAAAGAGTAGGTGTATTTTACCCCAATAATCATTGAATAAAAGAAGTGCAGGCTAAGCTGCCTATCAATCATTGTTAATGCGACCTGTGGACAGCCAGTGAAAAATGCTAGCTGTGATGATCTAGGTGAAAAGGATCAGAGCGTGCAGAAGGAAACCAGAGATGTGGAGAAAAAGCAGTCAGGTATGCTCTGGGTTTAATCTCACTGTGCAGACTGGCACGAGTTGACCTGGCTAAGGTTAGTTGATGACCGCTAGCAGTGGCCAACTGACTACTAGCTAGTTAGCTGGCTAGCTTCCGTTGGGAGTTCCGGTTCTAAAGTATAGAAAATTGCAGATCCATACCACATTGGGTGAGTCGGGTTGCAGGAGAGAGTTTCAACAACAGAGGTTCAAAATATAAAAAAATATATACAAAATATATACAAAGGGTAAAAAAGGATATATACACGGGACACGAGACAAAGACAAAGAAGTCTGAACTACTACGCCATCTTGGAACAATGGACCCAGCAGAGATTTCTCAGTCGTCCGAGGAATATGCCGAACTCCACCATTCATGGTCGACCCTGGCCCAGCATGGAACTACAATTGGCCACCATGAGGCATGGCTGCAGACATTGTCGGATGATTTAGGAACTCCGCTCTGCAGACAGGACAGATGGGAGCAACTGCTGCACCTGTGGCTGTTCCTAATATTCCACTCCCTACCAGCCCAGCATATTCCTCTCTTCGGGAGCCTCATCTCCCGGCACCGGAGCGCTGTGAGGGACATCCTGGGAGGTGTCATCGGTTCCTGCTCCAATGCTCTCTGGTTTTCGAGCTGCAGGCAACAACATTTCCCACCAAGCATTCCAGAGTGGCATAAGTCATCTCCTTGCTCCCAAGATGGGCTCTTAATTGGCAAAGCTTCACCCAGTAGATGAGGATGGTTTTTGATAACTCCATCAGTGGCAGGAATGCTGATCAAAGACTCGTTGCTCTTCTGCAGGGCATAGCAGATCAGGCCATTGACTTTCAGACGCTCGCCACTGAGAGCAGTCGGAATACAAAGGCACTTCACTCCGCCTTTCTGAACAGACTCAGCGAGGTTCTCAAGGATGAACTAGCTTCCCGAGACAACCCTGACAGTCTGGATGAGCTCATCGTCCTGGCCATCCGTTTGACAACCGTCTTCGGGAGCGTCATTGTGAGAGGATGGAGGGCTTCCGAGTGGTCTCCACTGATTTGCGTCCTGCAGAGGGTGTTGATTATTAGGTTGTTCCACTGCCTTATGCTGCGTCTGCTTGTTCTGTACCCCGTCAGAGTTCTCAATTCAGCTCTAGTTCACCTTCATATCCTTCAGAGCAGCCGATGCAATTGGAACGCACCGCTCTGAAGAGAAGGCGCAGGATTAGCGAGCAACGTTGTCTTTACTGTGAGAGTCTGGACACTTCTGTGCCTCCAATACCGAGCTGATGGGAAACGGGATGAGTCGTCAGTAGACGGGAGAATACTGGTGAATCAGATGCAGTCTCCAGATGACGACAAGGTACGTACCTTGCTTCCGGCCAACCTGCAATGGGATAATGGGCAGTTGGACATTTCTGCATTCATAGACTCTGGGGTTACCGGCTGTTTTCTGGATCGCACATTAGCTTGCCAACCGGGACTGCCTCTCACTAAGCAGGACATTCCATTGTTGGTCACTGTGCTTTATGGTCAACCCCTAGTGTCTGGGATGGTCAAGCAACTCATCATGCCTATTCAGCTATGAGTTCTGCATTACCACATGGAACTTATCCAGTTACATCTGGTGGACTCTCCTGAGCTTCCCCTGGTTCTTGGACATCCGTGGCTTTCTATCCATAATCCTCAAATTGACTGGCAGTCATTCGAGAAACCAAGGCTGTTGAGTCTGCCGATAAGAATGTGGTGATTGACAGAGTCGAAAGGCTTGGCCAGGTCAATTAATATGGCTGCACAGTGTTGTCTTTTATCAATGGCAGTTATGATATCGTTTAGTACCTTGAGCGTGGCTGAAGTGCACCCATGATCAGCTCGGAAACCAGATTGCATAGCGGAGAAGGTACAGTGGGATTCGAAATGGTCGGTGATCTGCTTGTTAACTTGGCTTTCGAAGACCTTAGAAAGACAGGGTCGGATAGATATATATCCTATGTAGATATTCCATTAAAAATCAGCCGTTTCCAACTACAATAGTAATTTACAACATTAACAGTCTCTACACTGTATTTCGGATCAATTTGATGTTATTTTAATGGACAAATAAATTGCTTTTATTTCAAAAACATGGACATTTCTACGTGACCCCAAACTTTTGAACAGTAGTGTATGTACGGAGACATTCAACAGGATTCCTCCCCTTTCCTTCTGGAGGTGTAAATTCAGGCATACTCACAGGCAAAAAAATAATTGTTAATCCCTCACCCACTGTTTACAATGCGTATAAGTTTACCTGTATCATGCCTAGACTGCAGTTTTCACTGAACATGAGGAAACATTGTTTCATTGTACCATTGTACCATTTCATTGTACCAACATTGTTTCATTCAACCATCCTCAGTCATGAATAGATAACAGTGTACGAAGTCTATACCTTTCTAACATTTCATTATGAAACATTGAATGAATGACTGACTGACTGATTGATTATGAATAAACACACAGATTCAGAGACACAGTCACTTACTTACATAACCCACACCCAACACCATCACTATCTTCACCACTATCACCATCACCACCACCCTACTGCAGACACACAGCTGCCAGAGGAGCCACACACACAAACTGTAATGAGCCACACACACAAACAGGCAAACGCACATGCACGATTGCGCATGCATGCGCACACACACACAATCTTTCCTTTACACATAGGGGGAATAAAATGATGAAAGAAGACAATACAGTAAAAAAGTAATCAAAATAGAGTCTGTGTGTGAGTTGGGGTCATCCGAGGGGTCAGGCCTGGAAATGCCAAGCAGTCCACTGTCTTCCACTGTTTTTCCCACACCCCCTCAGTCTCTGTCTACACCTCGTTCACAGGAGATTCTGCCTTATTTTCTCCTGTATTGGATCAGATTAAAGTTCAAAAGAAGCAATTTGGGGGTAACTAAAATGGGAACAAGCTTGAGGAAAAGAGGAATAGGAGAGAGGTGGCAGCTGCAGCCTCCACCTTCAAGTTCAAACGCTCCTCTGTTACACTGCCAATCTTCATTGGACTCTGCTTTGGGCTGGAGATGCAGCCTGGACCAATTTGTGTCTCACTACTTTGCTTTTAAATGGGACGTAATAGGCCTGATGTGAGGGGAGCCCTGGCCTGCTGTGTTTCAGGCTGTGCTTGTAGAGATGTTACAACAAGGTCTCGTAACATAATTTTGTCGCTCCAAATGATCAGATGAATAATTGAGTTTGACTCACTTAAATCAAAGGAATGAGTTCTCACCATCATCATGTCCCTCTCTCCTTGTGAATCTCTTCCACGAGTTAACATCAAGAGCTCAATGACACATCAATCCCTTTCACTGGCAGGGAAACAGCTTTTCCAAAGTAAGGAAAGTACTGCCAACTACCACAATGTGCTATATCAAATCATGTTCTTTGGCCATCCACTAGCTCTGCATTTTTTTTCTACAAAATACTAGGTGAGTTGTAAACATTGAACGATTTTGAAAATAATAACAGTGACTGTTGAGTTTAGTCTGTTCAGAGCTGTTGAGACAATAACATATTCCTTTATTCTATAACAGTAGTTCGCAAACTTTTTATAGTCCCGTCCCCTTCAAACATTCAACCTTCAGCTGCGTACCCTCTCTAGCACAAGGGTCAGTGGACTCTCAAATATTTTTTTTTTGCCATCATTGTAAGCCTGCCACACACGATACTATACATTTATTAAACATAAGAATGAGTGTGAGTTGTTGTCACAACCGGGCTCATGGGAAGTGAGAAAGAGATCTTATAATATAATAATAATCAATCCTTTTGCTCTTTATTTAGCCATCTTACATATAAAACCTTATTTGTTCATTGAAGATTACAAATAACTCAAAACAGGTTCATGAGAAAGGTGTGTGTAACGGCTTTCGTCTGTTGGAAGAGAGTCGGACCAAAATGCGGCGTGGTGGTTACTCATGTTCTTTAATGAAATAGTGTACGATACATGAAAATAACTAAATATATACAAAACAACAAACGAACCGCGAAAACCTATACAGCCTATCTTGTGACTACAAACACAGAGACAGGAACAATCACCCACAAAACACACAGTGAAACCTAGGCTACCTAAATATGGTTCCCAATCAGAGACAACGAGAATCACCTGACTCTGAGAACCGCCTCAGGCAGCCAAGCCTATGCTAGACACCCCTACTCAGCCGCAATCCCAATGCCTACAAAACCCCAATACGAAACACAACAAAATAAACCCATGTCACACCCTGGCCTGACCAAATATATAACGAAAACACAAAATACCAAGACCAAGGCGTGCTTGAAAGGATGCACATAACTCTGCAATGTCGGGTGGTATTGGAGAGGGTATTGGAGAGTGTCTCAGGCTTAAATTGTTTTCCACACACAATCTGTGCCTGTATTTAGTTTTCATGCTAGTGAGGGCCGAGAATCCACTCTCACATAGGTACGTGGTTGCAAAGGGTATCAGTATCTTAATTAACAGTCCGATTTGCCAAATCAGGATACTCTTAGCACAGCCAAATCCAGAAATCTGGCAGTAGCTTCTGATTAAATAATATTTTCACAGAACCGCTTGTTGCAATTTTGATGAGGCTCTCTTGTTCAGATATCGGTAAGTGAACTGGAGGCAATGCATGAAAGGGATAACTAATCCAGGTGTTTTGTAATCCGTTTTGGGAATGTACCTGCGTAATTGCACACCCAACTCACTCAGGTGCTTTGCTATATCAAATTTTAACAAGCTTGAGTTCATTTGCACACAAAAAAATCATACAATGACGGAAAGACCTGTGTGTTTTCCTTGTTAATGCAGACAGAGAAGAGATCCAACTTCTTAATCATAGCCTCAATTTTGTCCCTCACATTGAATGTACAGTGGGGAGAACAAGTATTTGATACACTGCCGATTTTGCAGGTTTTCCTACGTACAAAGCATGTAGAGGTCTGTCATTTTTATCATAGGTACACTTCAACTGTGAGAGATGGAATCTAAAACAAAAATCCAGAAAATCAAGTAATTAATTTGCATTATATTGCATGACATAAGATACGTCAGAAAAGCCAAACTTAATATTTGGTACAGAAACCTTTGTTTGCAATTACAGAGATCATACATTTCCTGTGGTTTCCTGTAGTGTAACAAATACTTGTTCTCCTCACTGTAGTTGCGAAGAGTCCCTGTAAACCTAGATTCAGCTCATTCAGGCGAGAAAAAACATCACGCAGATAGGTCAGTCGTGTGAGAAACTTGTCATCCCACAATTGGTCAGACAAGTTAAAAAGACGGTCAGTGAAGAAAACTTTAAGCTCATCTCTCAATTCAATTTTATTCTTCAATACTTTTCCCCTTGATAACCAGCGCACTTCTGTATGTTGAAAAAGCATTACATGGTCGCTCCCTCTCGGTGGATGCTGCAGTGTACCCAAGTAGTGTCGGGAGTAACTGCTTGTACGAGCATTACCACCACTATGTCTCCCTGTCATGGCTTTTGCGCCATAAAGATACCAACACATCTTGACCACCAAAGTCCATTTGATGTCACAAAGCTGTCCATTACTTTAAAAATATCCTTACCTGTTGTCCTAGTTTCCAGTAGTTTGAAGAAGAGGATGTCTTCCTTAATTGACCCCCCATAAACATAACGGACATATACTAGGAGCTGTGCCAGGCCCGCCACGTCTGTTGACTCATCCAGCTATAATGCATAGAATTCACTTGCGTGTATGCAGTAATTGTTTCAAAACATCTCCTGCCATGTCACTGATGCGTCATGAGACGGTGTTGTTTAATGAAGACATTGTCTGTATAGTTTTTTTTGTCTTTTTACATCAGCATTGTCCGAGCCATATCCGTGGCGATAGGAAGAATTAAGTCCTCTACAATAGTATGGGGCTTGCCTGTCCTAGCCACTCGGTAGCTCAACATATAAGACGCTTCTAGCCACTTCTTATTAATCCTCCTGCTGTGTTCCATTCGAAATGGACTGATTTACAAGTTTATTCTTTGAAAAATGTAGTTAATTTAACCTGATTGTCATAAGGTTCCATGACTTTGTCCACACAGGGCATCTGAGCACACAAAATAGATTTGGGTGATTTTCATAACATTTTGGGTGTTTTATTTAACTTCTGTACACCTTCGAAATTAGAAATGATTGGGTGAGACTACAATTAGTGTATAAAATTGAGTTCAGGCACATACCCATTCATCAGATGGACACACTTCCTCTCCCAGACCCCCACAGGCATGCGTGTTTGAGCACACAGACACACACACACACCTCACTCCCATTCTTGGCTTCCATGGCAACCCCCACGGGAACCGTACCCCAATAGAATCTTATCCCCACGGAAACCACACCTGTTGGCAGTCTCACAAACAACTGCAACATTGTTTCAATAATATTGTAAGGTTCTGCTTTTCTTTTCTAAAGCAACCTTGTGTTCTTTTTCTTTGTGTTCTTGAACGTAGCCCTGTTGCTTGGTTCTGGAACGTTGCCCTTGTCTTTCATTTTTGTTCATTAATTTCACCTGTGTTCGTTTCTCACCTGCTCTCATCAGCTCCCTATTTAGTTCAGTTCTTTCTGTTTGTATGGCTGTTGTTTGACCATTGCCTGTGAGCACGATTCCTGCCTTTTGTGAAGGCGTAATAAAAATCTGTCCAGCTCTGCACGTGAATCGACACCTTTTCTCCCTGAGTATTCATTACAAATATGTAGAACTTTTCTCACAGCTCTGGTAAATAAAGCTTTTTTGAGTCCATTGCTCACAATGGCAGCACAATGACCAAACGGTATACTGTATGTGAGGCTCCTGATCATATCTTTGAACATGAAACTGGTGAGGAGAGAGTCTTTGTTTAACTTTGACACAAAGTAGTCTGTTGTAAATAGCACTATGTTTCATTTGAGTATTTGTTATAGTCAATGATATGCTTTTTTTTCTCAAGTTGTATGAGCTCAGGTCAATGAGGCCTACTGGTGGTAAATAGAAAATAGAAGTTCAAAACGTGTAATGTTCACAAGAACTTAAGTTGATAAAAAGATTTAACACAACATTAGGTGATAATATATGGATTATTATGGATTAATAATAAACTATAATTAGGCGGTCATTTTTGACCGGGAACACAGAAATAATAAACATGAAACGAACACAACATGAGGGTTAATAGTATCTGTTGCTTTTATACATGTCTTACTACTCGAAAGTCGTCTTAATTCTCGCTCAAAAGTCGTCTTAATTCTCGCTCAAACTACAGAGGATTATTTTTCAAATTGTCAAATTTTGTTTCTAAATGTCTGCAAGAGTGAAGGTTTCATCGAGTTGTGAGTACTTTTGCACTACTCCCAATATAAGTGAACCCCAAATCAATGTAGTTCTCATATTTGCGCCTCTTCGATGGTCCAACGTCCCTGTCTGTTTTTCGGTGCTTTCCCCGGTAAGGGGGCAGTTGCTCTTCAGCTGTATCAGATTCACAACTGTCAGTATCCATGCTAGCTGGGCTAACAACAAATGTAGAATTACTGATGCTAAGATTGGATGTGCTCGTGGAAGCAGAACAACTTGTGTCGTCGACAGGTGCAGATGTAGTACTGCTGGTAGAAGCAGCACTACCAGTAGAGCTGGTATGAGTCTCTATGGATGCAGGCCTTACTTTCTTTAATAACCTTTAATCAATTTTCGAGCAATCGGAATGAGCAACAGCTACGTTTGGATACACACGAACTGTTAGTGGATTTCCTATGAGAGACTAACAGTTAAATGTGATTGGATGTTCATTATTTGACTAGGTTACCTGTATTTGACATTGTGTTATTATTTAGCTGAACACTAGATGGTTTAATTTCATTTTTGGTAGAGAATTGAGGCTACTCTGGTGAGAAAAAAACCTCACCAAATGTATAGCCCCATTGAAAAATCTAAATGGACTGTTTGAAAATGTAAAGTAAAAAAACAAATGCATTTTTTATTTTATATGAATCATATTTTTGGGGGGCATTGCATGTACCAATACATTTTGAGAACCCTCTTTGCAGTCTTTTTGAAGTATCACCAGGTTGTTCAATGAAATGGTTTCCTTTTGCATCCCTTTGATATTTTAAGCAGAAATTATGCACAAATGTATTACATTTTAAAAGCCTATTATATTGAAGTTCACTTGGAGAATTTCAAAAATCTGCATTTTGACATGTCCCTCTGTCAACCTTGTGCAACTACTAGGAAGATTTCAACCAAATTTCACCATCACTGTAAAGGCCTAGTTATGTTGCTTCTTTGACAAAGTCATTTCAGAAGAGTATTATTTAAAAGCATGTGATTCGTGATGCATTTACATCTGGCCCTCATTTTAAGGCCAACCCTGTTATGCAAACAATTTACCCTCTTTAAAACAATGGATCATTCCAACAAGTTAAATTATTCACAGCAGGTGACATCGTTTGGGTCCTATGAACAGCATGGTGTTCGTCCTCTTTTTAGTGATAATTGTTTTATCATGTTTGACTGACATGGTTGACCTCGACACGTAAATACAGTTCGCTAAATTAATGTTACGAAAACTTTAATTATGTGTTGAACATATAATCCCTAATTTCATGAACACCATGTGGTCCCAAGCTCTTCACCACATAAGGAGTAATGGCCGATCTTCACCTTAAACCTCATCCCTGTTATCGTCAACGCTGTTGGAGGCCCACCGATAATTTGATCAGTTTGATATTATACTTGAGATTAATTGTACAAGGGATACTTGATTAATGACACTGTTTGATTTATCTCAAAGAAAATATTTACTTTTACTCATACACATTTTCCATGACACCCAAAGTACTCGTTATATTTCAAATGCTCAGACAGGACAGCAATATGGTCCAATTCACGCACCTATAATGCATTATCATATCTACTACATCTGATCTGGCGGACTTACTAAAAAACATTTTTTTATTTTATTTTTTTATTCCACCTTTATTTAACCAGGTAGGCTAGTTGAGAACGAGTTCTCATTTGCAATTGCGACCTGGCCAAGATAAAGCATAGCAGTGTGAACAGACAACACAGAGTTACACATGGAGTAAACAATTAACAAGTGAATAACACAGTAGAAAAAAAGGGGAGTCTATATACATTGTGTGCAAAAGGCATGAGGAGGTAGGCGAATAATTACAATTTGCGGAATAACACTGGAGTGATAAATGATCAGATGGTCATGTACAGGTAGAGAGATATTGGTGTGCAAAAGAGCAGAAAAGTAAATAAATAAAAACAGTATGGGGATGAGGTAGGTAAAGTTGGGTGGGCTATTTACCGATAGACTATGTACAGCTGCAGCGATCGGTTAGCTGCCAAGATAGCTGTTTGAAGTTTGGTGAGGGAGATAAAAGTCTCCAACTTCAGCGATTTTTGCAATTCCTTCCAGTCACTGGCAGCAGAGAACTGGAAGGAAAGGCGGCCAAATGAGGTGTTGGCTTTAGGGATGATCAGTGAGATACACCTGCTGGAGCGCGTGCTACGGGTGGGTGTTGCCATCGTGACCAGTGAACTGAGATAAGGCGGAGCTTTACCTAGCATGGACTTGTAGATTACCTGGAGCCAGTGGGTCTGGCGACTAATATTTAGCGGGGGACAGCCGACTAGAGCATACAGGTCGCAGTGGTGGGAGGTATAAGGTGTTTTAGTAACAAAACAGATGGCACTGTGATAAACTGCATCCAGTTTGCTGAGTAGAGTATTGGAAGCTACTTTGTAGATGACATCACCAAAATCGAGGATCTGCAGGATAGTCAGTTTTACTAGGGTAAGTTTGGCGGCGTGAGTGAAGGATGCTTTGTTGCAGAATAGAAAGCCGATTCTAGATTTGATTTTAGATTGGAGATGTTTGATATGAGTCTGGAAGGAGAGTTTACAGTCTAGCCAGATATAATAATAATAATATATGCCATTTAGCAGACGCTTTTATCCAAAGCGACTTACAGTCATGTGTGCATACATTCTACGTATGGGTGGTCCCGGGAATCGAACCCACTACCCTGGCGTTACAAGCGCCATGCTCTACCAACTGAGCTACAGAAGGACCATGGCCAGACACCTAGGTCTAGTACTTATAGATGTCCACATATTCTAGTTCGGAACCATCCAGGGTGGTGATGCTAGTCGGGTGTGCGGGTGCAGGCAGCGAACGGTTGAAAAGCATGCATTTGGTTTTACTAGCGTTTAAGAGCACTTGGAGGTCACGGAAGGAGTGTTGTATGGCATTGAAGCTCGTTTGGAGGTTATATAGCACAGTGTCCAAGGACGGGCCAGAAGTATACAGAATGGTGTCGTCTGCGTAGAGGTGGATCAGGGAATCGCCCGCAGCAAGAGCAACATCATTGATATATACAGAGAAAAGAGCCGGCCCGAGAATTGAACCCTGTGGCACCCCCATAGAGACTGCCAGAGGACCGGACAGCATGCCCTCCGATTTTACACACTGAACTCTGTCTGCAAAGTAGTTGGTGAACCAGGCAAGGCAGTCATCAGAAAAACCAAGGCTACTGAGTCTGCCGATAAGAATATGGTGATTGACAGAGTCGAAAGCCTTGGCAAGGTCGATGAAGACGGCTGCACAGTACTGTCTTTTATCGATGGCGGTTATGATATTGTTTAGTACCTTGAGCGTGGCTGAGGTGCACCCGTGACCGGCTCGGAAACCAGATTGCACAGCGGAGAAGGTACGGTGGGATTCGAGATGTTCAGTGACCTGTTTGTTGACTTGGCTTTCGAAGACCTTAGATAGGCAGGGCAGGATGGATATAGGTCTGTAACAGTTTGGGTCCAGGGTGTCTCCCCCTTTGAAGAGGGGGATGACTGCGGCAGCTTTCCAATCCTTGGGGATCTCAGACGATATGAAAGAGAGGTTGAACAGGCTGGTAATAGGGGTCGCGACATTGGCGGCGGATAGTTTCAGAAATAGAGGGTCCAGATTGTCAAGCTCAACTGATTTGTACGGGTCCCGGTTTTGCAGCTCTTTCAGAACATCTGCTTTCTGGATTTGGGTAAAGGAGAACCTGGAGAGGCTTGGGCGAGTAGCTACGGGGGGCGGAGCTGTTGGCCGAGGTTGGAGTAGCCAGGAAGAAGGCAAGGCCAGCCATTGAGAAATGCTTGTTGAAGTTTTCGATAATCATGGATTTATCGGTGGTGACCGTGTTACCTAGCCTCAGTGCAGTGGGCAGCTGAATGGAAGTGCTCTTGTTCTCAATGGACTTCACAGTGGCCCAGAACTTTTTGGAGTTAGAGCTACAGGATGCACATTTCTGCCTGAAGAAGCTGGCCTTCGCTTTCCTGACTGACTGCGTGTATTGGTTCCTGACTTCCCTGAACAGTTGCATATCGCGGGGACTATTCGATGCTATTGCAGTCCGCCACAGGATATTCTTGTGCAGGTCGAGGGCAGTCAGGTCTGGGGTGAACAAAGGGCTATATCTGCTGTTCTTAGTTCTGCATTTTTTGAACGGAGCATGCTTATCTAAAATGGTGAGGAAGTTACTTTTAAAGAATGACCAGGCATCCTCAAATGACGGGATGAGGTCAATATCCTTCCAGGATACTCGGGCCAGGTCGATTAGAAAGGCCTGCTCACAGAAGTGTTTTAGGGAGTGGTTGACAGTGATGAGGGGTGATCGTTTGACTGCGTATCTGTAGCGGATACAGGCAATGAGGCAGTGATCGCTGAGATCCTGGTTGAAGACAGCAGAGGTGTATTTGGAGGGCCAGTTGGTCAGGATGACGTCTATGAGGGTGCCCTTGTTTACAGATTTAGGGTGGGTTCCTTGATGATTTGTGTGAGATTGAGGGCATCTAGCTTAGATTGTAGGACTGCCAGGGTGTTAAGCATATCCCAGTTTTGGTCACCTAACATAACAAACTCTGAAGCTAGATGAGGGGCGATTAATTCACAAATGGTGTCCAGGGCACAGCTGGGAGCTGAGGGGGTCGGTAGCAGGCAGCAACAGTGAGAGACTTATTTCTGGAGAGAGTAATTTTTAAAATTAGTATCTCGAACTGTTTGGGTATGGACCTGGAAAGTATGACATAACTTTGCAGGCTATCTCTGCAGTAGACTGCAACTCCTCCCCCTTTGGCAGTTCTATCTTGACGGAAAATGTTATAGTTGGGTATGGAAATCTCAGAATTTTTGGTGGCCTTCCTGAGCCAGGATTCAGACACGGCAAGGACATCAGGGTTAGCAGAGTGTGCTGAAGCAGTGAATAAAACACACTTAGGGAGGAGGCTTCTGATGTTGACGTGCATGAAACCAAGGCTTTTTCGATCACAGAAGTTAACAAATGAGGGTGCCTGGGGACATGCAGGGCCTGGGTTTACCTCCACATCACCCGCGGAACAGAGGAGGAGTAGTATGAGGGTGCGTCTAAAGGCTATCAAAACTGGTCGCCTAGAGCGTTGGTGACAAAGAATAAAAAGAGCAGATTTCTGGGCATGGTCGAATATATTCAGGGCATAATGCGCAGACAGGGGTATGGTGGGGTGCGGCTACAGCGGAGGTAAGCCCAGGCACTGGGTGATGATAAGAGAGGTTGCATCTCTGGACATGCTGGTTGTAATGGGTGAGGTCACCGCATGTGTGGGAGGTGGGACAAAGGAGGTATCAGGGGTATGAAGAGTGGAACTAGGGGCTCCATTGTGAACTAAAATAACGATAACTAACCTGAACCACAGTATACAAGGCATTTTGACATTTGAGAGAGACATACAGCGAGGCATACAGTAATCACAGGTGTTGAATGGGAGAGCTAGCTAAAACAGTAGGTGAGACAACAACAGCTAATCAGCTAGCACAACAACAGCAGGTAAAATGGCGTTGACTGGGCAGAGAGGGTTGGATTAACTACACACAGAGCCTGAGTGCAGCCGACAGATAAAACATAAGCAAACAGAATGGAGTACCGTGATTAATGGACAGTCCAGCAGGCATCAGCTATGTAACCAAGTGATCACATTGTCCAGGGGGCAGCGGTGGATGGGACTGGGAAGCTAGACTGGCAAGTATTATCCAGGCTAACAAAACAGGCTGGCTGTGCAGAAGGTAAAAGCCGCTAGCAGTGGTTAACAATGACTAAATAGCTTGTAGCTAGTTAGCTGGTTAGCTTCTGGAGGTTCTTGAATGTGTTCTAAAATTTAAAAATAATAGCGATTCCGTATCACATTGGGTGAGGCAGGTTACCGGAAGGTATAATCAAATTAAAAATCGAAAAGAGATTGAAAGTAAATATGGGTCCCGTGAGTGGTTGGGCTGGCTGGGGATGCGGTTCAGACAGTTAGCATGCCTGTGCTAACAAGCTAACAGTTAGTAGGCCAGGGCTAAACAAGCTAGCAGTTAGCAGACCGGGGCTAAACAAGCTAGCAGTTAGCAGACCGGGGCTAAACAAGCGAGCAGTTAGCAGGCCGAATTAGCAAGCAAGCAGATAGCAAGGGCTAGAAAGTTAGCCTTTGGGGGACGTCGCGATGGGGTTAAGTCTGTTTATGCCTCTTCATGCGGTGACATCGATGGACAGGTCGTGGGTCCGGATATTGTAGCCCAGGAGTATGCTTCGGTGGTAGCACACGAGCTCTGGCCGGGCTCGCTTCTACCTAAGTGGATGGAAACGCTAGCCAGGAGTAGTCATCTGGTGTTGCGGTTAGCTAGTTAGCTAGCTGTGAAGATCCAGATGAAAATGTTCCATTTGCGGTGGGAATCCGGGGATAAAAATAATAGGTCCGTTATGCTCTCGTTAGAATCGCGTTGTTCGAACTGGCGAGAGCTTTCCGAGCTGAAGGTTAGCTGATGACCGCTAGCAATGGTTTGCTGACTGATAGCTGGTAGTTAGCTGGCGAGCTTAAGTTGAGGGGTTCCGGATCCGAAGTAAATATAAATACTTTAGAGAAAAAAAAGCAGATCCACGCTACATTGGGTGAGGCGGGTTGCAGGAGAGTATTTAGATGTTAATGGTTTAGCAAAATGTTTTAAAAGATACACAAAGAAAAATATGTTTAAAAAAAACGATATATACAAGGGACACGACACGACAAGATGTCTGACTGCTACGCCATCTTGGACTACAAATGCGTTTGGAGTGTGCCCCTGGCTGTACATAGAGGAAAAAAAGAAGAACAAAGTATGGCAATTGAGTACTTTTTCCACCACTGTACTATAAAACAAGAAAGATTTTACTCAATTTGTATTTTACTGGGTGACTTTTACTTTTCCTTTAGTTATTTTCTATTGAGGTATCTTCACTCTTACTCTAGTATGACAAAGTACTTTTTCCACCACTACCCAGTCACTACAAAGATACAGGTGTCCTTCCTAACTCAATTGCCAGAGTGGAAGGAAACTGCTCAGGGATTTTTCCTTGAGGCCAATGGTGATTTTAAAACAATTTGAATTCAGTAGTTGTAATATGAGAACTGAGGATGGATCAACAACAATGTAGTTACTCCACTACTAACTTAATTAAATGACTGAGTGAAAATAAGTAAGTTTGTACAGAATACAAATATTTCAAAACATGCAACCTGTGTGTAACAAGGCACTTAAGTAATACTGCAAAAAAAAGTATCAAAAAAAGTGTCAAAGAAATTGACTTTTGTCCTGAATACAAAGGATTATGTTTGGGGCAAATACAACACAACACATCACTGTGTACCACTCTTCATATTTTCAAGCACGGTGGTGGCTGCATCATATTATGGGGATGCTTGTCATCAGCAACGACTAGGGAGTTTTTTAGGATAAAAATACATGTATTAGAGCTAAGCACAGGCAGAATCCTAGAGGAAAACCTGGTTGTCTTCTTTCCAACAGACACTGGGAAACTAATTCACCTTTCAGCAGGCCAAATCTACACTGGAGTTGCTAACCAAGACTACATTGAATGTTCCTGAGTGACATAGTAACAGTTTTGACTTAAATTGGCTTATAAATATATGGCAAGACTTGAAAATGTCTTTCTAACAATGATCAATAACCAACTTGATATAGCTTGAAGAATAAAAACAAATAAATAAATAGGTAAATATTGTACAATCCATGTGTACGAAGCTCTTAGAGACTTACCAAAAAATACTCTGTTTCTAACAATTAGTCTCAGGGTGGTGAATACTTATCTAATCAAGATACACTATATATACAAAGTATTGTACACCCCTTGTACACCAAATGAGTTGATTCAGCTATTTCAGCCACATCCGTTGCTGACAGGTGTATAAAATAGTGGTTTGTTGAGTTCGATGTGGAAGAACTTGTGGAAGAACTTGACTGGCCTGCACAGAGCCCTGACCCATACCCCATCGAACACCTTTGGGATGAATTGGAATGCAAGCCAGAGCGGAAGCAAGTCCCAACAGCAATGTTCCAACATCTAGTGGAAAGCTTTCCCAGAAGAGAGGAGGCTGTTATAGCAGCAAAGGGGGACCCACTCCAGTGATTTTCAAATGAAATGTTTGACAGTAAGGTATCCACACATTTATTTTGTATTTTTTTTCATCCACTTTGACATTAGAGTATTTTGTGTAGATCGTTGACCAAAAATTGTAATTAAATCCATTTAATCCTCTTTGTAACACAACAAAATGTGGGAAAATTCTAGAGGTATGAATACTTTCGGAAGGAACTGTAACAAGGTTGATGGACAGTTTTCTACAAGTGCAGATAAAAGGCTCTTAGTTCATAGGATTTTAATGCCTGAGATAGGAAAATGTTTTTCTGTAGGGTAAACATATCCTCCATGCAATTGAATGTTCAAGAGATATTTTTCATTTGAAAAAGCACACATTTTGTGGAATGAACCCACTACAGAATTAATTCCTATCAAATAGTTTTAATATGTGTCTAATAATGACAGTGCAAAACACATTCTTCCTGTAATTCAAATCAAATCAAACCAAATATGTCCCCTGCGCCGAATAAAACAGCCTTACGGTGAAATGCTTGCTTAAAAGCCGTTAACCAACAATGAAGTTCTAAGAAAATCCCTCCAAAAAATAAGAGAATAGAATAATAAATAATTAAAGAGCAGCGGCAAATAACAATAGCGGGGCTATATGTGGTCCTTCTGTGGCTCAGTTGGTAGAGCATGGCGCTTGTAACGCCAGGGTAGTGGGTTCGATTCCCGGGACCACCCATACGTAGAATGTATGCACACATGACTGTAAGTCGCTTTGGATAAAAGTGTCAGCTAAATGGCATATATATACATATATACTATATACAGGGGGTATCGGTACAGAGTCAATGTGTCAATGTGCGGGGGCACCGGTGTCGAGATAATTGAGGTAATTATGTACATTGAGGTAGAAGTATTGAAGTGGCTATGCATATATAATAACAGAGAGTAGCAGCAGTGTGGAAGGGTAGCCATTTGATTAGCTATTCTGGAGTCTTATGGCTTGGGGGTAGAAGCTGTTTATGGCTTGGGGGTAGAAGCTCTTAGACCTAGACTTGGCACTCCAGTACCGCTTGCCGTGTGGTAGCAGAGAGAACAGTTTATGAATAGGGTTTTTAGGGCCTCTGACACGGCCTGGTATAGAGGTCCTGGATGGCAGGTAGCTTGGCCCAGGTGATGTACTGGGCCATACGCACTACCCTCTGTAGTGCCTTGTGGTTGGAGGCCGAGCAGTTGCCATACCAGGCAGTGATGCAACCCATAAGGATGCTCTCGAGGGTGCAGCTGTAAAACCTTTTGAGAATCTTGCCATGCCAAATATTTTCAGTCTCCTGAGGGGGAATTGATTTTGTCGTGTCCTCTTCACAACTGTCTTGGTGTGCTTGCACCATGTTAGTTTGTTGGTGATGTGAACACCAAGGATCTCGAAGCTCTCAACTTGCTCCGCTACAGCCCCGTCGACGAGAATGGGGGCGTGATCGGTCCTCCTTTTCCTGTAGTCCACAATAATTTCCTTTGTCTTGATCACGTTCAGGGAGAGGTTGTTGTCCTTGCACCACATGGTCAGGTCTCTGACCTCCTTCGAGTCCCACTCCTTGAAAGCGGCAGCTATACACTTTAGCTCAGTGGGAATGTTGCCTGTAATCCATGGCTTCTGGTTGGGGTGCGTACAGTACGTACAGTCACTGTGGGGATGATGGCCTCGATTAACTTATTGATAAAGCCAGTGACTGATGTGGTGTACTTAATGCCATTGGAAGAATCCCAGAACATATTCCAGTCTGTGCTTGCAAAACAGTCCTATAATTTTGCATCTGCTTCATCTGACCACTTTTTTATAGACTGGGTCACTGATGCTTCCTGCTTACATTTTTAGCTTGTATGTAGGAATCAGGAGGATAGAGTTATGGTCAGATATGCCAAATGGAGGGCAAGGGAGAGCTTTGTACGCATCTGTGTGTGGAGTGAGGTACAACTGATTTAAGTTCCCTGCATTAAAGTCCCCGGCTACTAGGAATGCCGCCTCTGGATGAGCGTTATTCTGTTTGCTTATGGCGGAATACAGCCCATTGAGTGCGGTTTTTGTTCCAGCCTTGGTCTGTGGTGGTATGTAGACAGCTATGAAAAATAGAGATGAAAACTCTAGGTAGATAGTGTCGTCTACAGCTTATCATGAGATACTCTACATCAGGCAAGCAAAACGTTGAGACTTCCTTAGATATTGTGCACCAGCTATTGTTTACAAATGCATATGCCCCCGCCCCGTGTCTTACCAGAGGTTGTTGTTCTGTTCTGCCAATAGTGTATAACCCGCCAGCTGTTTGTTCTTAATGTCGTCGTTCAGCCATGACTCTGTGAAACATACGATATTACAATTTTTAATGTCCCATTGGTAGGATATACGTGCTTTCAGTTCATCCCATTTATTTTCCAGCGATTGAACGTAAGCTAGCAGAACGAAAGGCAAGGACGTATTAGCCAGTCGTCGCCTGATCCTCACTAGGCATTCTGATCTCTTTCCGCAAAAGTTTCCTTTTCCAGCGAATCACTGGGATCTGGGCCTGGTCGGGTGTCTGTAGTATATACAAGGCAGCCGACTCATTGAAAAATAACTCCTCGTACAATTTGAGGTGTAATCCCAGTTCTGATGTCCAGAAGCTATTTTCAGACATAAGAGATGGTAGCAGAAACATTATGTACAAAACAAATGACGAACAATGCACAAAAAAATAGCATGGTTGGTTAAGAGCCGATAATGCACAAAGGCCTGGAGTATACCATTGAACTTCAGATCAGTGAAACACAAAACACTTTTGTTAGTAATGGACCATGCTGGTGGTGAAACGACCATAAATCATGAACCACACGTTTTAGGACCTGGCCATGAATCATGTAAAAGATCAGAGACCACAGTGGCACCACTGGCAGACCGAGCCAGATCAAACATTTCCATTAACTAGCCAATATGAACACTTAAGTAATATGAGCAATATGAACACTATATAATAGCCTCTAGTTTGGATGAAATTGTGTTTATTAGTTCCTAAATAACAAACACATTAAAATGCCACAATCTTATGGCATTTGAAGAAGCTTGGAAAGCAGAATTGTACAGCCATACCTAAATTGCTAAGAGGAAAAAACAAATCTAAAAGCCCCATGGATTGGCCCATTACAGACATCTCTTCTCTCCACCACAAGTGGTCCTTCTGTAGCTCAGTTGGTAGAGCATGGCGCTTGTAACGCCAGGGTAGTGGGTTTGATTCCCGGGACCACCCATACGTAGAATGTATGCACACATACATAAGTCGCTTTGGATAAAAGCGTCTGCTAAATGGCATATATTATTATTATTATAAGTTTGTAGCCCTCTCCACTCACAGTGTCTCAGTGGTATAAAGTACTTAAATCAAAGTACTTTATAGTACCACTTAAGTCGTTTTTGTTTTGTATCTGGACTTTACTATTTATGTTTTTGACAACTTTTACTTGTACTTCACTACGTTCCTAAAGAAAATAATGTACTTTTTACTCCATACAATTTTCTCTGACACCCAAAAGTACTTGTTTTAAATGCTTAGCAAGACAGAAAAAGGGTCCAACATTCCTGGTCGTCCCTACTGACTCCCTACTTTTACTCAAGTATGACAATTGGGTACTTTTTCCAACACTGCAGCACCTGTCATCACATACATATACGGGTTGAAAATGACAGATTTTGTCATTGATGAGTACCTAAATTGGAACACAGTTGGCTGTACAGTAACATGCTATACATGAAGTCAAACTTCATGCACTCTGCTTCACAAATCTGTATGGGTTTGACTGATCCTTATTAACTTGAGCAAAGCATGTGACAAGAAGATGCCCCCATCCCTCCTGCTAATTGTGCTATTTATGCACATTTGTCATTGTTTGAGTGAGGGA
Source organism: Oncorhynchus keta (assembly GCF_023373465.1). Classification (NCBI taxonomy): domain Eukaryota; kingdom Metazoa; phylum Chordata; class Actinopteri; order Salmoniformes; family Salmonidae; genus Oncorhynchus; species Oncorhynchus keta. The sequence goes on from NC_068437.1 coordinate 34,365,316, forward strand.
AATGCTGTAAATTGGGAGGAATTGTGTTCAAAAAGCTGAGATGTTGAGGATTATAATAAATACCGCTTTGACGTCATACAAGGAAACCCCACAACCTTGAGTCCAAAAGTGCACTTCACATTTCCATATTTGTAGACTCATGTAATTTACAGTATCAACATTTACAATCACTATGTTTGATCCACAGTTACAAGGATGACATGCGTTATACCCTGGGTTTCCTGAATAAAATGAGCCTATGTTTGTAGTATTGTGAAGAAAAATACCAATGGAACACGCACTTTAATGCATTCACAACTCCATCCTATGCACACAAAAATAACACTTTAATGCATTCACAACTCCATCCTATGCACACAAAAATAACAATCTATTTGCCTGAAGTGCCTTTTGAAAGCCTAAGACTGTAAGATTGTATTTTAACTTGGCTAGGCATGTTGGTAATCGAATACAGTTTCAAATTATGCCCACCTGACCCAGATTGTGATTCATAAATGGAATAATTTTTGGATTGCATAAACTGTCATGTATTGTCATGTTATGTCTTGTTCCTGTTCTTTCTCTTCTCTTCGTTTCCCCCTGCTGGTCGTTTTAGCTTACCTTCTCTCCCTCTATCGCTCTCTTTCTCTATGGTCCCTTTCCTTCTCCCAGCTGTCCCTCATTCTCCTCTAACGACCTCGTTTACTCTCTCACACCTGTTCCCTCTTTTCCCTCTGATTAGGTCTCTATTTCTCTCTCTGTTTCTGCTTCTGTCTTTGTCGGATTCTCGTTTGCTTCGCCCTTGTTCTGTCCTGTCGTTATCTGCCTCTGCATTAGATGCTGCGTTTGATCAGGTGCCTCTGTCCTCTACGGCCCGCGCCTACCCGGAGGGACCTGCAGTCAGTTGCCGCTAGCCCTGCTATTCTCCTCTACTGCTAGAAGGGGACTAGTCAACCGATACATCTGAAGAGGATTTATGTTTTCCCTGTGTTTGAACATTAAAATACTCTGTTTCTGTTAAATCGCTTTTGGGTCCTCACTCACCTGCATAACAGAAGAATCCGACCAAGAATGGACCCAGCGACTTCGGATCCTCTCCACTCATCCGTCGAGATCCAGGGAGCGATGCTAGGCAGACACAAGCAGGAATTGTCTGTTGCTCGAGATGCCGTTGAGACCCTGGCTGCCCAAGTCTCCGACCTCTCGAAACATATTCACCATCTCCGCCTCCTTCCGAGTCTCCGGAGCCCAGAATTAATACCCCGCCGTGTTACTCTGGGGAGCCCACTGAATGCCGCTCGTTTCTCACCCAGTGTGATATTGTCTTTTCTCTCCAGCCCAACACGTACTCCAGGGGCACAGCTCGTATCGCCTACGTCATATCTCTCCTTACTGGACGGGCTCGTGAGTGGGGCACGGCAATCTGGGAGGCGAGGGCTGAGTGTACTAACCAGTATCAGAACTTTAAGGAGGAGATGATACGGGTTTTTGATCGTTCTGTTTTTGGGGAAGAAGCTTCCAGGGCCCTGTCTTCCCTATGTCAAGGTAATCGATCCATAACTGATTACTCTATAGAGTTTTGCACTCTTGCTGCCTCGAGTGACTGGAACGAGCCGGCTTTGCTTGCTCGTTTTCTGGAGGGTCTCCGCGCGGAGGTAAAGGATGATATTCTCTCCCGGGAGGTTTCGTGGAAGGGAGCTCGCGTTATCCGTTGCCCCTCTCTCCTCATCACTACCATCTTCCCCCACTGGCTCAGGTGCTGAGCCTATGCAGCTGGGGGGTATTCACATCTCGACTAAGGAGAGGGAACGGAGAATCACCAACCGCCTCTGTCTCTATTGCGGTTCCGCTGGTCATTTTGTCATTTCATGTCCAGTAAAAGGCCAGTGGTCATCAGTAAGCGGAGGGCTACTGGTGAGCGCAACTACTCAGGTCTCTCCTTCTAGATCCTGTACTACCTTGTCGGTCCATCTACGCTGGACCGGTTCGGCAGCTTCCTGCAGTGCCTTGATAGACTCTGGGGCGGAGGGCTGTTTTATGGACGAAGCCTGGGCTCGGGAACATGACATTCCTCTCAGACAGTTAGGGGAGCCCACGGCCTTGTTCGCCTTGGATGGTAGTCCTCTCCCCAGGATTCAGTGTGAAACGCTACCTTTAACCCTCACTGTCTCTGGTAATCATAGCGAAACCATTTCTTTTTTAATTTTTCGTTCACCTTTTACACCTGTTGTTTTGGGCCATCCCTGGCTAGTGTGTCATAATCCTTCTATTAATTGGTCTAGTAATTCTATCCTCTCCTAGAACGTCTCTTGTCATGTGAAGTGTTTAATGTCTGCTATCCCTCCTGTTTCCTCTGTTCCTTCTTCACAGGAGGAGCCTGGTGATTTGACAGGGGTGCCGGAGGAATATCACGATCTGCGCACGGTGTTCAGTCGGTCCAGGGCCACCTCCCTTCCTCCGCACCGGTCGTATGATTGTAGTATTGATCTCCTTCCGGGTATCACTCCCCCCCGGGGTAGACTATACTCTCTGTCGGCTCCCGAACGTGAGGCTCTCGAAGATTATTTGTCTGTAGCTCTCGACGCCGGTACCGTAGTCCCTTCCTCCTCTCCCGCCGGAGCGGGGTTTTTCTTTGTTAAGAAAAAAGACGGGACCCTGCGCCCCTGCGTGGATTATCGAGGGCTGAATGACATAACGGTTAAGAATCGTTATTCGCTTCCCCTTATGTCTTCAGCCTTCGAGATCCTGCAGGGAGCCAGGTTTTTCACTAAGTTGGATCTTCGTAACGCTTACCATCTCGTGCGCATCAGGGAGGGGGACGAGTGGAAAACGGCATTTAACACTCCGTTAGGGCACTTTGAATACCGGGTTCTGCCGTTCGGCCTCGCTAACGCTCCAGCTGTCTTTCAGGCATTAGTGAATGATGTACTGAGAGACATGCTGAACATCTTTGTTTTCATTTACCTTGACGATATCCTGATTTTTTTTTCACCGTCACTCCAGATTCATGTTCAGCACGTTCGACGTGTCCTCCAGCGCCTTTTAGAGAATTGTCTTTATGTGAAGGCTGAGAAGTGCGCTTTTCATGTCTCCTCCGTCACATTTCTCGGTTCTGTTATTTCCGCTGAAGGCATTAAGATGGATCCCGCTAAGGTCCAAGCTGTCAGCGATTGGCCCGTCCCTAAGTCACGTGTCGAGCTGCAGCGCATTCTCGGCTTCGCAAATTTCTATCGTCGTTTCATCCGTAATTTCGGTCAGGTGGCAGCTCCTCTCACAGCCCTTACTTCTGTCAAGTCGTGCTTTAAGTGGTCCGTTGATCTCCTCAAGAAGCGTTTTACATCCGCACCTATCCTTGTTACACCTGACGTCTCTAGACAGTTCATTGTCGAGGTTGACGCATCAGAGGTGGGCGTGGGAGCCATCCTTTCCCAGCGCTCCCATTCTGACGACAAGGTCCACCCTTGCGCGTATTTTTCTCATCGCCTGTCGCCGTCGGAACGTAACTATGATGTGGGTAACCGCGAACTGCTCGCCATCCGCTTAGCCCTAGGCGAATGGCGACAGTGGTTGAGGGGGCGACCGTTCCTTTTGTCGTTTGGACTGACCATAGGAACCTTGAGTACATCCGTTCTGCCAAACGACTTAATGCGCGTCAGGCTGGTTGGGCGTTGTTTTTCGCTCGTTTCGAGTTTGTTATTTCGAGTTTGTTATTTCTTATCGTACAAGACCATGGGCTCTAAGAACACCAAGCCTGATGCTTTATCCCGTCTACCACTTCAGTTGTTCAGTAGCCTTCCACCTGAAACCCCACCTCTTCCCGAGGGGATTTCCCCCCCCAAGATTTGATGGGGCTGTTCCACTGGTTGTCATAAGGTGTATGCACCAATTTGTAAGGCTCTGGATGACTGTCTGGGGAACTGAGAGACACTGTCTGGGGTAAAGCAAGCACTCACTCACACTCCGTCGCCGCGCGCTTGTCCTAGGAACCTTCTTTTCGTTCCCGTTCCTACTCGTCTGGCCGTTCTTCAGTGGGCTCACTCTGCCAAGTTAGCCGGCCACCCCGGCGTTCGGGGTACGCTTGCTTCTATTCGCCAGCGTTTTTGGTGGCCCACTCAGGAGCGTGACACGCGTCGTTTCGTGGCTGCTTGTTCGGACTGCGCGCAGACTAAGTCCGGTAACTCTCCTCCTGCCGGCCGTCTCAGACCGCTTTCCATTCCCTCTCGACCGTGGTCTCACATCGCCTTAGACTTTATTACCGGTCTGCCTTCGTCAGCGGGGAAGACTGTTATTCTAACGGTTGTCGATAGGTTCTCTAAGGCGGCTCATTTTATTCCCTCGCTAAGCTTCCTTCTGCTAAAGAGACGGCACAAATCATCATTGAGAATGTTTTCAGAATTCATGGCCTTCCGTCAGACGCCGTTTCGGACAGGGGTCCGCAATTCACGTCTCAATTTTGGAGGGAGTTTTGCCGTTTGATTGGGGCTTCCGTCAGTCTCTCTTCCGGTTTTCACCCCCAGTCTAACGGTCAAGCAGAATGGGCCAATCAGACTATTGGTCGCATCTTACGCAGTCTTTCCTTTCGTAACCCTGCGTCTTGGGCAGAACAGCTCCCCTGGGCAGAATACGCTCACAACTCGCTTCCTTCGTCTGCGACCGGGCTATCTCCTTTTCAGAGTAGCCTCGGGTACCAGCCTCCTCTGTTCTCGTCCCAGCTCGCCGAGTCCAGCGTTCCCTCCGCTCAGGCTTTTGTCCAACGTTGTGAGCGCACCTGGAAGAGGGTCAGGTCTGCACTTTGCCGTTATAGGGCGCAGACTGTGAGAGCCACTAATAAGCGTAGGACTAAGAGTCCTAGATATTGTCACGGTCAGAGAGTATGGCTCTCCACTCGTAACCTTCCCCTTATGACAGCTTCTCGCAAGTTGACCCCGCGGTTCATTGGTCCGTTCCGTATTTCTCAGGTCATTAATCCTGTCGCAGTGCGACTTCTTCTTCCGCGACATCTTCGTCGCGTCCACCCGGTCTTCCATGTCTCCTGTGTCAAGCCCTTTCTTCGCGCCCCCGTTCGTCTCCCCCCATCCTTGTCGAGGGCGCACCTATCTACAGGGTCCGGAAGATTTTGGACATGCGTCCTCGGGCCGTGGTCATCAGTACCTAGTGGATTGGGAGGGGTACAGTCCTGAGGAAAGGAGTTGGGTTCCATCTCGGGACGTGCTGGACCGTTCGCTGATCGATGATTTCCTCCGTTGCCGCCAGGTTTCCTCCTCGAGTGCGCCAGGAGGCGCTCAGTGAGTGGGGGGGTACTGTCATGTATTGTCATGTTATGTCTTGTTCCTGTTCTTTCTCTTCTCTTCGTTTCCCCCTGCTGGTCGTTTTAGCTTACCTTCTCTCCCTCTATCTCTCTTTCTCTATGGTCCCTTTCCTTCTCCCAGCTGTCCCTCATTCTCCTCTAACGACCTCGTTTACTCTCTCACACCTGTTCCCTCTTTTCCCTCTGATTAGGTCTCTATTTCTCTCTCTGTTTCTGCTTCTGTCTTTGTCGGATTCTCGTTTGTTTCGCCCTTGTTCTGTCCTGTCGTTATCTGCCTCTGCATTAGATGCTGCGTTTGATCAGGTGCCTCTGTCCTCTACGGCCCGCGCCTACCCGGAGGGACCTGCAGTCAGTTGCCGCTAGCCCTGCTATTCTCCTCTACTGCTAGAAGGGGACTAGTCAACCGATACATCTGAAGAGGATTTATGTTTTCCCTGTGTTTGAACATTAAAAGACTCTGTTTCTGTTAAATCGCTTTTGGGTCCTCACTCACCTGCATAACATAAACAACAAGAATAATTGTTTGATGGTGGGGACGCAGGGCTGTGTTCCAAAAAAATACAAGTGTGATGGCTTTAGTTACTCAATGGCAAAACTAGGAAAGCTAAAAAACGTATATATGAAGGCTCTTTCCTTGAATCATAGAAGTGCATTGAGATTACTTGGGAACTGTGCACAGTTTGGAGAGATGTGTGGCCACTTGGAGACACCAGTTAGACCTCTCACTCAAACCCCTGTAATAGTTATTACTTACCTTGCACCTACTTAAACATTTAAATTAATATTCTTAAAATGTTACTGAATGTATACAGAGTATTTTCAGATTTTGTTGTTGACAAATGCTGTGAAAATGACAGTAAATGTAAAATGCACATAAAATCAAGTGTAATGTTTGGATTCAGTCTTGTGTCAGGTGAACTGTTGTGTTCTCACCTTTGGTTAGATAATTTCCCCATAATTCCCAGTGTTGTCTTTCAACTGCTACCATGATCATGCATATTATTTATTTTTTATTGTATGTTTAGATCATTTTTGTACCTCTTTTTTTTGTGGTATCCAATTCGTAGTTACAGTCTTGTCTCATCGCTGCAACTCCCGTACGGACTCAGAAGAGGCGAAGGATGAGAGCCGTGCACCCTCCGAAACACAACCCAGCCCGCTTAACCCGGAAGCCAGCCACACCAATGTGTCGGAGGAAACACCGTACACCTGGCAGGTGTCAGCGTGTATTGCGCCCGGCCTGCCACTGTAGTCGCAAGAGCGCAATGGGTCAAGAACATCCCTGCCGGCCAAACCCTGCCCTAACCTGGACGACGCTGGGCCAATTGTGCACCGCACCATGTGTCTCCCGGTCACAGCAGGCTGCGACAGAGCCTGGACTCGCACCAGGATCTCTAGTGACACAGCTAAACTCAGCAAAAAAATAAATGTCCTCTCTTAACTTAATTAACATGTGTAAATATTTGTATGAACCTAACAAGATTCAGAAACTGAGACATCAACTGAACAAATTCCACAGACATGTGACTAACAGAAATGGAAGAATGTCCCCCTGAACAAATGGGGGGTTTCGAGTCAAAATCAAAAGTAACTGAGTCTGAGTCTGCACAACTCTGCCAGGACCTAGGATCAAGAGATACAAGTGTTTAAGTACTATATCACTTGACACAATGATGAAGATAATCATGGCCTCTAAACCTTCAGGCTGCATACTGGACCCTATTCCAAGTAAACTACTGACAGAGCTGCTTCCTGTGCTTGGCCCTCCTATGTTGAACATAATAAATGGCTCTCTATCCACCGGATGTGTACCAAACTCACTAAAAGTGGCAAAAACTTCAAAAGGTTATATTACAGGTTGAAGAAACATTTCAAACAAAGTACAGAATCAATCACTAGAATGTTTTTAACATATAGCTTCAATAAAGTTCCAACCTGGAGTATTCCTTTGTGTCTTCATGAGCAATGGAACGCATGAGGAATAAGCGTGATCAGAAAATGGCTGACTGCCAGACACCTGATAGATTCTGCTCTCATTCAAATGTATATTGATGGTTGACATCTAGTGGAACCCCTAGGCAGTGCAACATCATTAATATCTCAAGGGGATTTCATTGGGGAATCGGGTGAATACATAAAAAGCTCAGATTTCTCACTTCCTGTTTTGATTTCTCTTCAGGTTTTTGCCTGCCATATGAGTTCTGTTATACTCACAGACATCATTCAAATAGTTTTAGAAACTTTAGAGTGTTGTCTATCCAATACTAATATTAATATGCATATATTAGCAACTGAGACTGAGGAGCAGGCAGTTTCCTTTGGGCAACTTATTCATCCAAGCTATTCAATACTGCCCCCCAGCCGTAAGAGGTTAAATAAAGGTGAAATAAATAAATAAAATATTCCTACCCCTGAGTGACCCGTGAAGTAGAATGATGTGGATGGCCTGTCTTTTTTGTATCTGGTATCAGTAATGACTGCTGGGACCCTGGAGTACTAGGGGAAACAAGACAGATCAGTAAGAAGAGACAGTTTCATCAGTGAAGAATGAGTGTGACAGGGACATACTGGACATATTGTTGAAATGCAACTATGCTTAAAACCTCTCTGGGATTTGTGGGAGGCTAGCATCCACCTCGACAACAGCCAGGGAAATTGCCTGCCAAATAAGTTATGTCATACTCACAGACATCATTCAAACAGTTTCAGAAACTTCTTCTATCCTAATCTACTAATAATATGCATATCCTAGCTTCTGGGCCTGAGTAGCAGGCAGTTTACTTTGGGCACACTTTTCATCCGGACGTGAAAATACCGCCCGCTAGCCTAGAGAGGTTAGATATGGGTCAAAAATATTCAATAGGATTAATCTGATCAGTGTCACCTGGTATAAAAATATGCTCTATAATGAAATTGAAAGTCCAGTTCTCCAGTATATTGTTGTCCTTTCACATATGTAGTCTCAACTGTTCCTTGCCTTCACAATAGGCCCCTGGAAAGCCTTAACTACACACTACCATTTACCCTAGTCACCTCTCTGAATATGTGATATTATGTAGGGGGATAGTGATATTAGGGGCAATATCGCTCCAAGCGATTGGAATTTGATCATGCTGAATAGCCACCACTACTCTGCTGCTCCCTCTATGGATGTTTTATCCCCCACCCCTTTTCCTCCTCAACGGACTATTACCCTGACTACACCTCAATGGACATATATATTTATCATTGTCACATTGTAAATATGTATATATTATAATAGTTGTATTATTATTTTTATTGTTTCATTCACACCAGACATTTTGGAGCTTGGAGCTTATGTATTTCAGTGTACACTGCATGGGACAAACAAAATATTAGAATCTAATCTAACGATCACTCAGTCAAGATGGTAAGTGTGAAAGGAAGGGGGCGGGTAGAGGGAGAGGGAAGGATTGAAGGATCCTGGGGAGGGGAAGTGAAAAACCCTGGGAAGGCTAACTGAAGGACCATGGGAATGGTTGAAACTAGTTACCACAGCCACAAAGCCATAAAACCCACATATTTACATTTACATTTAAGTCATTTAGCAGACGCTCTTATCCAGAGCGACTTACATATTTCTACAATTTATCTTCTGAAAATCTGATTTTAAACCTAACCATAACCTCAACCACACTGAAACCTTATGTCTAACGATAACTGTAAAAAAAGACCATGAAGCACGTTTTTGTTTTCATAAATTTCTAGGAAATAGACCATTTCGAGTTTGTGACTATGGTAACTAGTGAAAACCCCTGGGAGGGGAAGTGAAGAACCCTGGGAACGGGAAGTGAAGTACTCTGGGATGGTTTTAATCACAGAGAATCATAAGCTGATTAATCAGTGTCCCTCTGAGCAAAGTTCCACCTTGTCCTCCAAAGACGTTACGGAAACGTGACAGGCAAGAAACAGTTATCTAATCTGTTTGTTGCTTCCCTCCAGGTCTTGACTCCGTATAATTGTTAGGTACTGTGCAAAGAGGTTTTCTTAGAGGAGAGTGCGGTAAATTGTACCAAAGGGTTAGTTGAGCCACCCCTTGTTTCTCAGAAACCATACACAAAATGAATTGTGACCAAATGTTTAGGACCTGGTCATAATTTCATGGAGTCTGTGAAGGAAGAAACAACATGTGAAAAGTGGTAAGGAAGTTATGTACAAATAAACAGATTTTCACAAATTCACATTTATTTGCTGTTATGGGTTTTATGATGCTTGTATCTAAAACAAAGTATATAGTTTTAAGACTGTTTTATACATCAGTTGGGGTCTCTATAACCTACAATATGATGTCCTGAACTTAGCATGAAAGGTCATCATTGAAGCTGTGTGGGCTAATATAGTCAAAAAAGTTGATTTGAGGTAAATTGTGCCATTTGGCCAGGGGCAAGTTGAGTCAATGGTCAATCAATATAACCCAATCGAAATGATGATTACATTTTGGCAGTTGTATTCATAATAGGTCTTTGCAAACTATTTAGAAGGCACCTCGCATTCAAATTATGAAAAATGTGTTCCTCAGTTGGGTTTGCTCAACATATTCCACTCTCCCTTACCCCTTGTCGACAGGGTCTAATGTTATGTATGGGGCGGCAGGGTAGCCTAGTGGTTAGAGTGTTGGACTAGTAACCAAAAGGTTGCAAGTTTGAATCCCCGAGCTGACAATGTACAAATCTGTCATTCTGCCCCTGAACAGGCAGTTAACCCACTGTTCCTAGGCCGTCATTGAAAATAAGAATTTGTTCTTAACTGACTTGCCTAGTAAAATAAAGGTAAAATAAATAAAAAATATCTAAATGTATCAACATTTGTTCTCTCTTCCAGCACCCCCTCCACTCCCAGAAGTGTTGGGCCCCACTGACCCACTGTAGTTAGCCAGGCATAATGATCGGTATAGTGAGTATGTATGGGGAATATGGGTTTGTGACTAGAAATATATATTTTTATTTTTGTTGTGTCTGCCTTGTACGTGTCTTTACAAAGTATTTTGCCAACTGCTTGTTGTACCTTGGTTGAATAAGTTCTTTATCAGAATCACATTCACTTGCACATGTACAGTAAATCCCAGGGCTGATGGGAAATAAGTGCAGTGGCGTTATCCATTTGCCCTCGTATCCATCCATTACCCAGTGATCTTGCAGGACAGTGACACATATGAATAAGTACAATGCAAATTGGCCAGTGTTAACAAGTGTTCAGTTCCTTGGTGTTACCTTTTTAGTGTTAAGATGTGTTGATTAAAAAGTTGTTTTTACACCCTCTGTGCTAATATAAGTCACAGGTGAGAGTGACTGTACAGAGGTTGGGCGGTGGCACTGGGCAGTGTTGATTGAGCTTCCAGTTTTAACTTGAAACTTCCTTTTCATCTAATTGGTGCAAGGGCAGCTGGAATTGCCCACCAGTGAAAGGTAAGTAATATGTTAATTTTTTAAATATATTTATTAATAAGTTAACTGGTGGCCAAACGTGTTATATCGGCTAAGTGAATGGTCGAGATCTTTGTTTGTAGACATAGCTACATCTGCAAAGTTTAGATTTAGAAGGTTGCTAGCTAGCTAACATTAGCACTAGATTAATTAGCTATCTAGCAAAATGTTAGCAGGAACGTTGTCTCAACTTCATTAGTTTGCTAAAATTAGCAAACTATTTGATTTGAGAAATGAATTGAAATCCAAAAGGATCAGCGTTATGCTGTACCATTAGGTGATTTCCCAAGTAGCGCAGCAGTTTAAGGCACTGCATCTCAGTGCAAGAGGTGTCATTACAGTCCCTGGTTCAAATCCAGGATGTATCACATCCGGCTGTGATTGGGAGTCTCATAGAGTGGTGCCAAATTGGCCCAGTGTTGTCTGGGTTTGGCCGGGGTGGGCTGTCATTGTAAATACGTTTGTGCTTAAAACCTCTTAAAGCTAGGGGGCAGAATTTTCACTTTTGGATAAATAGCGTGCCCAATTTCAATTTCCTGCTACTCATGCCAAGATATGCATATTATTCATAGATTTGGATAGAAAACACTCTGAAGTTTCTAAAACTGTTTGAATTATGTCTATGAGTATAACAGAACCTATGTAGCAGGCAAAACCCAGAGGACTAAATTACGCAATGTAGTCGTTTACGCTCATTCTTCAAAATAAAGGCGTGAAACTACGTCTAAAGGCTGTAGACACATTAGGGAAGCCACAGAAAAAAGAATCTGGTTGATATGGGCAATAGGGATGCATAGAAAGACAGGGGTTTCAAAATAAGAGTCACTTTCTGATTGGATTTTTCTCAGGATTTCACCTGCAATATCAGTTATCTTATACTTATCTAGATAGACAATATTTTGACAGTTTTGGAAACTTTAGAGTGTTTTCTATCCTAAGCTGTCAATTATATGCATATTCTAGCATCTGGTCCTGAGAAATAGGCGGGTTTACTTTGGGAACGTTATTTTTCCAAAGATAAAAATAGTGCCCCCTAGCTTCAAGAGGTTAAAAAGGTGCTTTCTGGACCGTTTTACAAAATTCTTTCAATTTTTGTGTCAATTACACATGTATAAGAACTGTATCAAAATACTTCAGTCATATTTTATTATCATCATTTTTTAAAGCTTGTGCATAAGGCATATGTTTTGTCCATTTGCAATATGATTTCATAGAAAGTCAAAGGTTGAAAATGTGAAAAAAAATCACAAACTTATCACCCCCTTAAATAAGTGCTTTCTGGACCGTTTTACGAAATTCTTTCAGTTTTTGTCAATTACACATGTATAAGAACGGTATGAACATACTTTTGTCATATTCGATTACCATTATTTTTTTTATTTTTTTACTTATCCATCAGGCATATGTTTTGTCAATTTGCAATTTGTGGACCCCTTGCTACCCTGCAATGGCATTAAAAACCATTTAAAAAATGTATTCCTGTAACCCGTTCCAATCACCGGGTGCACGGCTGTGCATTTGCAGTATGTTTCAATGTGCATTTACCATCATGAATTTGTCATGCTCAAAAATACTGCAGAAATGCAAAATTGACTGGCCTGATGAACTCTGGATGGCCGGGCAGTGATAGTGGTTCCTCTCCATAGCTCGTTGTGTTGATTTCTTTCGATTTGGTATCCATTTGGTGATGTTTCATGTCCATTTGGTGATGTTTTTTCACTGTTGAATCATATTGCAAATGCACAGTGCATTTGCAATATGTTTCAATGGGCATTTACCATCACGAATTTGGCATGCTCAAAAATACTGCAGAAATGCAAACTTGATTGGCCTGATGAACTCGGGATCGCCGGGCAGTGATTGTGGTTCCTCTCCATCGCTCGTTGTGTTGATTTCAGAATGTTATTTTGGTGATGGTACCTCACTGTTTAAACATATTTCAAATGGACAAAAGTCAGCCAGCAAGTCACCGTCCATCAGTCCATTAGATGCTATTCTGACACCAAATTGATACAAACTGACACCACACCCACTTTTTCCAACTCTTTTAGAAGCCAACTACATATTTCAGAGCAGGCCCAAAATTCACAGCTCCTTCTGTTCAAACCATAATAAAAACGTAAAACACGTAGTTACGTTCTAGCTGCTGGTCCAGTTCCCTATATTATGTGTAGGTCTAGCTGAGGCGACCCCGAATCCCGAGTTTCGGCTCGACAGGTCATTCGGTGCCTGAGCAAGACCTTAATTGGTGCTGAAAATCCACTTTTTTCCATGCCCTGACATACTTTTCCAAGACAATGGGCCTGTAATGCACTTATTTCATTCCGATGCGCCTGTGATGCACTGTTTTCACTCGGATGCGCCTGTGGTGCAGTGATTTCATTCTGATGCACCTTTGATGCACTGATTTCATTCTGATGTGCCTGTGATGCACTCATTTCATTCTGATGTGCCTATGATGCACTGATTTCAATTTAATGTGCCTGCGATGCACTGATGCCATTCTGATGCATGCTCTCTTTGTGGCCTTAATATATTAAACAAAGCAGAGTCACTCCTTTATTGCTCCTGTTTATCTCACCTACAACTTGCATGCTTAATTTATGAGTGTGAGAGAACCAGACAAAAAATAGTTATTTCCTTGTGTGAATATTTAGCACTTGCTGGTTTCAACTCAGCTACAGGATGCATTCTCTATAGTTGAACCTCCTACTTTAAAAGGTGTTCCAGCGTAATACTGAGGTTGTTGAAAAAACACTCCCATGGGTCATTTGAAGAACACCTGAAGAGTTATATCTTAACACCCAGAGAGTGTTTCAATATTAACACTACAAAAAGTGTTAAATTAACACTGATGAGAGTGAACACTGGATGTGTGTTAAAATGAACACGCCTGGTGTTAAATTAATACTTTCAAATTTGCTGTGTAATTTACTAATTTCCTCCTATTCTCTTGGAATGTGTCACCTGAGCGTCCCTGACACCTGTCATTTTTAACACAGGGAGTCATAAATAAACGGTAGCGTAATTCCAAAGTCTTGGTAGCGATTTTTCAGCCAACCTCTATGGCAGCCATTTTATTTCCTCTCCCCCTGAGGGTGACCGTATGGATGATGTTATCGGTACTTTTGAGCGGCGACACGAGCTGGTGAGCAGCACTAAGTTTGACCTTCATCTACAAACATCTGTGCCATCCCCTTGACACACACACAACATCCCCACCACCCCCACCATACCATACTGCAGACACACAGCTGTCAGAGGAGCCACCATGCAGTGTGCCACTGTGTCCCTGAGACAACCAGCCAAGGGCAGGAACTGAATACGAGTCAGACAGCAGCAGGCTGGGCCACAGACTGAGGGCTAGAGGACCAGGTCCTGGCAGACATAGTGAGATCAGAGTGTTTAAGGGTGGGTGAATGGGCTGCTGGGAACCCTTATATGTCATTGAGGGATAAAATGGTGCTAAATATAGGGTTTAAATGTGAGTGGTTCTGTTGTTAGGATGATTGTTGTTGAAACAATTGATTATATTTTCATGGTGTTTTACCAGACACATAGAACATAAATGGATTCAATAAGCCAGGTATGCTCCTGTGAAAATACAGAATACAGAATATTAATATGTTGATGAGATAGAATCTCATTCAAGGAGATGCTGGCATTTGAGTATACTAAAAAGCAGTCAACACCATTTATTTCCCCCTCACATTCATTCTGAGGTTTTGTAGTTGGTTCTCCCAAACATGGGTAAAAGTTAAATCATGACAAAAAAAGAAATGTGTTTCCCCCCACCTGAAGAGTCTACCTTGACACTAACACAAATATCAACCCTTCGCGTCCAACTCCAGGACCAGGAGTGGTGGGTGACCTGATGATGAACCCCTCTTGAACCCTCTGGTGAGATAAGCCTCTTTCCCACCTCCAGAGGGTGACAACTGTAAAACATGTCCCCTGCTATGCCCAGATTAAACCATCCGTCTGACTGTAGAACCTCACTGATAATGGAGGAGGATCTCTCCTATGTGACACCTCAGTGCCTCTCTTTCATGATTTTCTCCCTTAACTCCCCCTTCTCTCTGTGTCTCTCACTCCCTATGAGACACCCCACCTCTCTCGCTCTCTCTCGGTGATGTTTAGCATGGGTAGAATGGTAAATGCAGTGGCTGCCATTACTCTGGTTGTGTGCCATCCATCCTATGGAGAATCCCTGGTCTGGATATCGATAGCTACTGGGAGGTAGATGAGGAATGGCAAGGGAAGGGAGGGGAAGGGGAGAGGGCCGTGCAATAAATCATGCCGCTTTGACTGAGGAAGCTGTCACCCTGTCCTGGATACAGTTCACAAGGGCCTAACCACTAATGCCCAAATAGCCGGTGTATGGAGGATATATTGGCGGTGTGCCAATATATCCTCCAAACACCGGCTTCTCGAGCATTATGACTTTTATACAAGTTATCAACATATTGAAATAATGATTGACATCTTTTCATTAACATTTTTATTTTGCTGAATTTATTCATAGTGTTTCATCCTTCCACAAGATATAGTCCTGTCACAAATCTAGGGTTGCTACCCAAGCCGGCTGGTCGTTCGTTTTATTGAATAAGTTGCCAGAGACGCGACCCAGTCCTGAAGTGTTTTGTTCTATATCTATGGACACGACCCAGTCATTCATTCTAAATGTTCCATTGCCATATTGGCTGACCACGTTCTAATCCCTTACTTGCTAGCTAGCCAACTACATCTAATTTACAGTCACGTCAAAAAGTGCAGCCAGAATAACAGCAAAGCTGCCTTTTGCGTTTATTTAAGATGTTGTCTAGTGACATTTATTTGGAATCATTCATAACAATGAGCTAATGAGGTGAAATTTCGTCATAGAAAATGTCTTCACTCTTCAGCGTGATCGTTTGTTTCGTTTTTACCTTTTTTCAATTTACATTTCTTTGTATATATCCCCAAAAATGATAACAGCTGATTTATGATTTAAAATGGCTGAGAAACGCTGCCTCCCTGTCTATCTCATCCCGACTCCCGATGCATTCATTACTATGGGACAGATGGAGATTGAATAGGTATATTGAAACAATGTTGCAAACCGACAGCAAGGTTTATACAAATCTCCGCTATTGAAAACTAAATGTTTTTCTGAAAGAAATGTGAGATAATGACTAGATGCTTTTTATAATGGAGATCAAGTTTATAAATTGCCTTGCTGGGCTGATGAGACAATGGATTGCTCAGATAGGTGGAACAGAGTAAATAGGCATTTTAACGTCAAAGATTTAGCCGGTGGAAACTGGTGGAATGGACACCGGCTGGAATTTAACCAATCAGCTTTCAGGATTAGACCCACATGTTGTACAATGTGTTTCAATTACCAGCCAAACAACCGTTCATCATCACAGACTATGGCACTAGTATGAAATGTCTGGAAGAAAGTGGGAATGGAATCCTCATAGCTTGGCTATTGGATATTATCAATGGGATACTTTTTTAAACCCAAAACATACAATGATAAATGTAAAGCATTGTGTAAACACCACAATAGGGAAAGTGAGTGCCACAATGGCTGTGCATGCATTTTGTTGATTAACATTTGACTGATGTTTCTTTCCATTAGGTGAGTCTCAAATTAATTGAAAACGTGTAACTACAATGTATTGTTCAGTCTATGTCTAATGTTCAGTCTATGTCTAATGTTCAGTCTATGTCTAATGTTCAGTCTATGTATACATTTTGTTTGTATCCCCATTGTGATTTGTCTCCCCTTTTGAAAATATTAAAAACATATTAATATCTGTAAAACCCTGATGACGTGTTGGTTTTAACAATTTAGATGTTTTTTTATCAACTTCAACTGTCCTCCGATGGTTGCTGGATTTCCTCTTCACCCCAGATTCACAGGCAGCTGCAGACTTGCTTACCTTAGGTCAGTGGTTTCCAAACTTTTTATAGTCCCATACCCCTTCAAACATTCAACCTCCAGCTACGTACCCCCTCTGGCACCTACTTGCACGCTCATTACCACTCCACTATGTCTCCCTGTCATGGCTTTTACATCATCAGTACAGATACCAACATGAGTAGCAGCTACGTTTGGCTACATATGAACTGTTAGTGGAATTCCCACGAGAGAGTAACGGTTAATGTGATTGGATGTTAGTTATTTAGATTTGGCTACCTGTATTTGATATTGTGTTGTTATTTCACTGAATACTAGATGGTTTAATTAGATTTTTGGCAGTGAAACAACGCTACGCAGGCAAGAAAAATACCTCACACAAATGTATAGCCCTGTTGGAAAATATAAATGGACTGCTTGAAAATGTGAAGAAATAAAAGAAAAAAAACAAACATATATTTTAAAATGTGAATCACATTTTTATTTGGTGTACCCCCGGCAGCAGTATGCGTACCCCAGTTTGGCAATACCTGCCTTATGTGATATACAAGCCAAACCTAGTGCAACAGTTTCAGGCTTGGCTGACAGCCTTAAAATTCATGTAAATCTCCATTATGGTCCACTCCTGAAAAGGCACCAGTCTCACCTGAGCACTTTCTATTAATTAAACCAATCTAACAAACTCCAGCCAGACCTGCAATCTCTCTCATTACCTCTCAGAGAGCTCCAGACCCAAAATGCCCTTTAAAGGTTCGGAAAACAACACAACCGATCAACCACAAAAAAAAACGGATTATAGACCACGGCAATTAGCTCAAACAGATTATCACAGGTGTTATAATGACATTAACTTTCTAAACCCTGCAATCCATTACCCTGTGTGTGGCTGGATGGGCTGAAAAAAATAAAGGTGGGTGACAGTGTTGGTGCAGCTCTGTTTCTTTATCCTTGTGGATCTATGTTAGAAATGCAGTTATGTGTTTTACATGTAGTCAGATTGTCAGATAAATTATAGTATTTTCACTGTAAATGCAAAGATAATGGGCCACATAGGACCTACAACAATTTTTCAAGACATACAATGAATCCATACAAGCAGTTTAACATATCTAACTGCAGTTGCCAAGGGGATAGTGTTAGTGGAATTTCTAAATTCCCGTATGTTTTGTAGCCAAAACCAGATTTTCACTCATTCTAATTCATTAATGAGTTGTAAGTTCATTAATTATGCATGAAGTAGATTGAGACCAGTCTTAAAAGCCAAAGGTAACAGCGTTTATTTCAAGTGAGTACTAACCACATACACATATTTCCACAGGTTATAAACTGAAAATGACGTCAGCGTTTTCTAAACGTTCTATCTATTTCACAAGTAGAGGGGCCCTCTAGCTCTCGAGCCTTCGCGTTATCAGCACGAATTCAAGGCCAGTCAGTATAAATCAACATTCTAGCCAGCCTGGAGATGGGCCGTTCCTACCACCTGGAGATTGTACAAATGTATGAACTAAGGAACAGACCTTCATTGTTACTAAACTCCTGACTACATTATATACAATTGGGAATGGGAGCAAGAGAGAAAATTCACATGTACAGTACATTATAGCATTTGGACTAGTCAGTTCTGATTGGAATGTATACATAATTAGTCATTTCAACCATAATTTCCTCTAACAGATAGCAATGCAAAAATGTTCACCTAATTGATGGTTTATGCTAAATATCACAAATCACAAAAAAGCTCCATAGCACAAATGCTTGTAGGCTTTAATATTACACATGATCAAATATTTACATTACAAATGTGAGTTGTGCTTTGTAGTTACAATACAGTAGTGGAGTGGGAATGGTGTTAGCTAATTGTGGCTTGACATTGAAAGGCTTCATTTGAAAAATATCCATACTTCTTGCATCAACAAACAAGAATGGGACTTTGATATGCTCTGTACAGTGCAATAGAGCCTCTCATTTGGAATGTAGTCTAAAGCCCGAAGATAACCATATTGGCATCTATAGTGCCAATTAAAACCAAAGGCTCATTTGGCTTTCCTTTGATAGTAGGCTGCTGAGACTCTACACAACTGCACAGACCCTGATTTAGGCTAGTGCGCCATAATTCCATAATCCAACCGTACACCACAGAGAAAGAAGCTAAATGTGTTGCTTCTCTTCCTCCTCCTTGGTGCATGGTTGCTTGAGCAGAGAAAGCAAGTGAGATCAACCATGAAAGTGCTGACAGTGCACATGCTCTTGCCAGCCGAGAGGACACTTGTAAAAGCTGATGATGGGACCTCTCTGGGTGATTCATTCCTCTCTCCTCTATACCTATGTAGAGGACAAATGATGGGTAATTCTGACCTTTAACATAAGTCTAGACCGTCATCAGCAACATAGATACATTCAACACCAGTGTGAGATACGTGAACACCACAAATGTAAATCTTATATGCCGGGTTGTATTATTTTATCATAATAAGAAGACAAACAATATGTTCCATGTCAGTTGAAACTGTTGCATCACTAAGCTTCCTTAAAGATCACATTCTCATCAAGGGAAACAGTCCACAGTTTGCCCCCAGCACCTGTGTTTTATTGATGAAACAGGAGTGAGGAGCGAATAGCAGCATGGTAAAAAATATATTGCAGTATATATTCTGTGGTTCTATTGTGTGAGGTTGAGGTTCCTAGGGGAAAAAAAAAGGATTTGTTGTTTGCAGTAACTTTGTTGTTGTAATATCCCAAACAGACGTGGCAGTTTCCCCATTAAGGATTCAAGATTTAAATATCACATTTGGGAGCAACAAACAGTGAGCAGACATGTTACGTTCCTGTCAACAAATATCTCTTCACCTTCTCTTCTTAGTAACAATCTTGGAGGGGCGCTCTGGTCATTGTCTGGTTTATGTTTCTCTCCACTGAGCCCAGCCAACAGTTCCATCCTTTGTTTATTCACCTTCTGTCTTTTCTTAGTCAGCGGACAGCTGTGTATTTCCAGTCCCCTGTCTGTCATGGCTAAGCTTAAATCTTTAATGACACTCATCTGGAGTTCTGCCTACAGAATGGCTTAAATGTTTTTCCCAAAAAATGTCACACTTCTCTGGTACTTCTAATTTCCATCCCATCTGGTGGGCTATTCACTCAAATGCGCATTTACCCGAGGTTTAAGTGGCTTTTAAAATGTTCAATGAAAACAACAAACTAAACTTAATTATTGTGTGTTTTGAAAAGCAATCCAACTGAGCAAAAGACACGCAAAGATATCATTTAAGTCTACATTTCCCTAATAACAAATTGAACAAACATTTTGAACTATTTTTGTCAACTTGGACCACATCATATGCATAATACTTGAGAAAAATAATGTAATATTAGGCTATGACAAAGGCCTATTTCTCCCTCGTCATAAGAAAGGTTATGCATTAATATTCCAGTCAAACCTTCTTTTTGATAAGTTCTTATGACAAGCTTTCCTTCCCTAAATCCCTCTCTAATCAATGGGGCTAGAATAAAAGTTTCATTTCAACAACAGTGGAAACCAAACCTCCTGTGCTGTGTATGAGAAGCCCATGGTGAATGGACATGCTGAACCAGCTAAATTACAGGAAATCACATCACCATGGCCATGATTTCGGAGAGAGAGGAGATAAGGGATGAGAGAGGGCACTGACAGCATGTACTGTAGATAGCCAAACCCCAACCCTGTTGTCCTTTCAGGAGAGTGGGCACATCCAGCTGTCAGAATGGGTGCATAGCCTGGTAGACACCAGGGCCACCCGTGTCCTGGATGTGTTTTCTCTTCTCTCTCTTTCCCTTCGTTTATGCACTCGCTCGATCCCATCGTTCCATCTGTTCCTTAAATAGACCATCCCCTCATCCCTCTCCTCCTTGTCCTCTTTGGGGGCAGCAGTCGTTCCAGACTTTCATTCCTGAGCCAGTCTCTGTTTCTCTCAGGGCCTTGGAAAGAGAGAGAGGATCACTCCAGTTTCTTCACTCCAACTGCCCATCTGTGGTGGGGGTGGCTAATGGGGGTAGGGTAGGAACCATGCAATCAAATCAAATCAAATTGTATTTGTCACATACACACGGTTAGCAGATGTTAATGCGAGTGTAGCGAAATGCTTGTGCTTCTAGTTACGACAATGCAGTAATAACCAACAAGTAATCTCACTAACAATTCCAAAACTACTGTCTTATACACACAAGTGTAAGGGGATAAATAATAGGTACATAAAGATATTTGAATGAGTGATGGTACAGAGCGGCATAGGCAAGATACAGTAGATGGTATCGAGTACAGTATATACATATGAGATGAGTATGTAAACAAAGTGGCATAGTTAAAGTGGCTAGTAATACATGTATTACATAAAGATGCAGTAGATGATATAGAGTACAGTATATACGTATACATATGAGATGAATAATGTAGGGCATGTAAACATTTTATTAGGTAGCATTGTTTAAAGTGGCTAGTGATATATTTTACATAATTTCCCATCAATTCCCATTATTAAAGTGGCTGGAGTTGAGTCAGTGTGTTGGCAGCAGCCACTCATTGTTAGTGGTGGCTGTTTAACAGTCTGATGGCCTTGAGATAGAAGCTGTTTTTCAGTCTCTCGGTCCCAGCTTTGATGCACCTGTACTGACCTCGCCTTCTGGATGATAGCGGGGTGAACAGGCAGTGGCTCGGGTGGTTGCTGTCTTTGATGATCTTTATGGCCTTCCTGTAACATCGGGTGGTGTTGGTGTCCTGGAGGTCAGGTAGTTTGCCCCCGGTGATGTTGTCGTTGTTGGTAATCAAGCCTACCACTGTTGTGTTGTCCGCAAACTTGATGATTGAGTTGGAAGCGTGCATGGCCACGCAGTCGTGGGTGAACATGGAGTACAGGAGAGGGCTCAGAATGCACCATTGTGGGGCCCCAGTGTTGAGGATCAGCGGGGTGGAGATGTTGTTGCCTACCCTCACCACCTGGGGGCGGCCCGTCAGGAAGTCCAGTACCCAGTTGCACAGGGCGGGTTCGAGACCCAGGGTCTCAAGCTTGATGACGAGCTTGGAGGGTACTATGGTGTTAAATGCCGAGCTGTAGTAGATGAACAGCATTCTCACATAGGTATTCCTCTTGTCCAGATGGGTTAGGGCAGTGTGCAGTGTGGTTAAGATTGCATCGTCTGTGGACCTATTTGGGCGGTAAGCAAATTCGAGTGGGTCTAGGGTGTCAGGTAGGGTGCAGGTGATATGGTCCTTGACTAGTCTCTCAAAGCACTTCATGATGACGGAAGTGAGTGCTACGGGGCGGTAGTCGTTTAGCTCAGTTACCTTAGCTTTCTTGGGAACAGGAACAATGGTGGCCCTCTTGAAGCATGTGGGAACAGCAGACTGGGATAGGGATTGATTGAATATGTCCGTAAACACACCAGCCAGCTGGTCTGCGCATGCTCTGAGGGTGCGGCTGGGGATGCCGTCTGGGCCTGCAGCCTTGCGAGGGTTAACACGTTTAAATGTTTTACTCACCTCGGCTGCAGTGAAGGAGAGGCCGCATGTTTTGGTTGCAGGCCGTGTCAGTGGCACTGTATTGTCCTCAAAGCATGCAAAAAAAGTGATTTAGTCTGCCTGGGAGCAAGACATCCTGGTCCGTGACGGGGCTGGTTTTCTTTTTGTAATCCGTGATTGACTGTAGACCCTGCCACATACCTCTTGTGTCTGAGCCGTTGAATTGAGATTCTACTTTGTCTCTATACTGACGCTTAGCTTGTTTGATTGCCTTGCGGAGGGAATAGCTACACTGTTTGTATTCGGTCATGTTTCCGGTCACCTTGCCCTGATTAAAAGCAGTGGTTTGCGCTTTCAGTTTCACGCGAATGCTGCCATCAATCCACGGTTTCTGGTTTGGGAATGTTTTAATCGTTGCTATGGGAACGACATCTTCAACGCACGTTCTAATGAACTTGCACACCGAATCAGCGTATTCGTCAATGTTGTTGTCTGACGCAATACGAAACATATCCCAGTCCACGTGATGGAAGCAGTCTTGGAGTGTGAAATCAGATTGGTCGGACCAGCGTTGAACATACCTCAGCGTGGGAGCTTCTTGTTTTAGTTTCTGTCTGTAGGTAGGGATCAACAAAATGGAGTCGTAGTCAGCTTTTCCGAAAGGAGGGCGGGGCAGGACCTTATATTCATCTTCTCTATGTCTCTTAATGACTACAGTACGACAATCCATTTAGACAATTGTATACAGTGGCGATACTTGTCAATGCTTGCAATGACTCACTTTCATACAAGTTATCACATTTAGGATTCTTGTTTGAGGATTTGGAGATGGAAGGGAGGGAGGGAGGAATTAAGGTGGAGCAGCCATAACATCTATCCATGGTGGCTGGCCATGGTTCGAAGGGGGTTAGACCGTGTGTCTCCGTCTGCCCAGGGGTGTGGTTTCAGAAGAAACCATGAATACCCTGGGCCTCTTTGGAGCTGTGTGTAATTGAAAACAGCTTCAATCTGGTGCATGGAAACCAACCGGGATCTCGCTGGAAATAGACAGTGATTTAATGAGTTTGTTCATTAAAAGTTTAACATTTTCCTAGGAGATAAGGACTGCACTTTTAAAGCAGATCTGGGAACCATATGAAATGCACAAACTGAGATGTGGAACTGTGTTATGCTATTACAAGCCACGCTTATACCTGGTTCTAACATGCATCCATTGTCCTGATCTTGTCCTCATTCTGATTGTGCCCACATTTTTAGACAGGTGTAGACTTTTAAAATACGCACTGAACCGCTTTTGATCAGATCTTATAAGTGTAAACAGGCAAGATCAGGACAAGATTGGGACAAGAGCAAGACGTAGGACGCATGTTAACGGTAGGTATACACGGGCGCTTCTGTTTAAGAGATGGCACTGTTGCTATTGCTTCCTGGTTCAAATAGTGTCACTGTCTACATAGCGTGAGCTTGCTGGAAAAGGCTGCATACTTACAGTGCCTTGCAAAAGTATTCGGCCCCCTTGAACTTTGCAACATTTCAGGCTTCAAACATAAAGATATAAAACTGTATTTTTTTGTGAAGAATCAACAACAAGTGGGACACAATCATGAAGTGGAACGACATTTATTGGATATTTCAAACTTTTTTAACAGATCAAGAAACTGAAAAATTGGGCGTGCAAAATTATTCAGCCACTTTACTTTCAGTGCAGCAAACTCTCTCCAGAAGTTCAGTGATGATCTCTGAATGATCCAATGTTGACCTAAATGACTAATGATGATAAATACAATCCACCTGTGTGTAATCAAGTCTCCGTATAAATGCACCTGCACTGTGATAGTCTCAGAGGTCCGTTAAAAGCGCAGAGAGCATCATGAAGAACAAGGAACACACCAGGCAGGTCCGAGATACTGTTGTGAAGAGGTTTAAAGCCGGATTTGGATACAAAAAGATTTCCCAAGCTTTAAACATCCCAAGGAGCACTGTGCAAGCGATAATATTGAAATGGAATGAGTATCAGACCACTGCAAATCTACCAAGACCTGGCCGTCCCTCTAAACTTTCAGCTCATACAAGGAGAAGACTGATCAGAGATGCAGCCAAGAGGCCCATGATCACTCTGGATGAACTGCAGAGATCTACAGCTGAGGTGGGAGACTCTGTCCATAGGACAACAATCAGTTGTATATTGCACAAATCTGGCCTTTATGGAAGAGTGGCAAGAAGAAAGACATTTCTTAAAGATATCCATAAAAAGTGTCGTTTAAAGTTTGCCACAAGCCACCTGGGAGACACACCAAACATGTGGAAGAAGGTGCTCTGGTCAGATGAAACCAAAATTGTCTTTTTTGGCAACAATGCAAAACATTATGTTTGGCGTAAAAGCAACACGGTTCATCACCCTGAACACACCATCCCCACTGTCAAACATGGTGGTGGCAGCATCACGGTTTGGGCCTGCTTTTCTTCAGCAGGGACAGGGAAGATGGTTAAATTGATGGAAAGATGGATGGAGCCAAATACAGGACCATTCTGGAAGAAAACCTGATGGGATTCTGCAAAAGACCTGAGACTGGGACGGAGATTTGTCTTCCAACAAGACAATGATCCAAAACATAAAGCAAAATCTACAATGGAATGGTTCAAAAATAAACATATCCAGGAGTTAGAATGGCCAAGTCAATGTCCAGACCTGAATCCAATCGAGAATCTGTGGAAAGAACTGAAAACTGCTGTTCACAAATGCTCTCCATCCAACCTCACTGAGCTCGAGCTGTTTTGCAAGGAGGAATGGGAAAAAATGTCAGTCTCTCGATGTGCAAAACTGATAGAGACATACCCCAAGTGACTTACAGCTGTAATCGCAGCAAAAGGTGGCGCTACAAAGTATTAATTTAAGGGGGCTGAATAATTTTGCACGCCCCATTTTTTCAGTTTTTGATTTGTTAAAAAAGTTTGAAATATCCAATAAATGTCGTTCCACTTCATGATTGTGTCCCACTTGTTGTTGATTCTTCACAAAAAAATAGTTTTATATCTTTATGTTTGAAGCCTGAAATGTGGCAAAAGGTCGCAAAGTTCAAGGGGGCCGAATACTTTCGCAAGGCACTGTAATTAAGAGTATTTGGACGGAAATTGTCATGGAAATGATTCAAACATTCCTATTTACTAGACTGCTGTCACTTACATTTTTTTCCAACTGCTTACACACGTTTTCAAAACTGTCTCCTTTTTGCAAAACTCTACACACAATTCCCAAAACTGCACACACAAAATGAAAAATACCTCACATCTCCTTCAAAATGTAACACTGCATTCGAAATGCCATAAACACATGTCAGAATGAAGCATTTGCATCAAATGGCAAACACTGCTTTCACAATAGTACATTTTTGGACATACCATTTAAACACTGTTGTTCTAAATCTAAAGCTCTTTGGTCTTTCATAGGCTTATATCTACATTTCAATAAAATGTTCTACAGTGAAAGTAATCTGCTGAGAGGGGTAACAAGTACACTGTAAACACCAATGCAATGTAGAAACAGAAAATATGTATTAGGCCAAACATTACTGTTGTGTACAGTAGCATACAACAAAACCATAAACATATGTAAACCAAAAGTATATTCTTTAGAATACAGTAAAGAACAAAATTGTGCATGTGGGGTCCCGGGGGGCAGTCCAGGAATTGGTGGTGGGGGGGGACAGTCACCAGTGCTAAGCTACGCTTCATCTCTTCTCCGGCCTGGGTCTGTCCACAATACTTCGTCCATATCACAAGATATGTTTTCTCATGCCAAACATCGAGGGAAGTATCTCCTAGTGTGGCGTATCCGACCTTGGACAGAGGCAACCTCTATGTCCCCACATGCTTCCTCCATTGCCTGGAGAAACGGCACGCGGGAATAGGGTTGGCGATCATGCACTTTCCAGTGCCAGGCTGAGAATAATTCCTCTATGGGATTTAGAAAAGGTGAATATGGGGGTAGGTACAAAACTACAAATTGTGGATGGGTGGCAAACCAGTTTTGGACCAGAACAGCCCGGTGAAAACTAACATTGTCCCATAAAACCACAAATCTAGCAGGGTCCTGATCTGGTTCAGGGACAAGCATTGTGTAAATTGCATCCAGAAAAGTGAGCATATGGCCGGTGTTGTACGGACCCAGTGTGGTATTGTGATGGAGGACCCCGTTTTGAGTGATGGCAGCACACATAGTTATATTACCCCCACGCTGTCCAGGGACATTGGTAATTGCCCTCTGTCCTATTACATTTCTTCCGCGGCACCTGGTTTTGGTGAGGTTGAAGCCAACCTCATCCACATGAATAAATTCATGGCGAATTTCATGGGAAACCAGCTCCAATACTCTCTGTAACAAACAAAAGGATATACAGAGTGTTTCTCTCAAATGGCACCTTGTAAAGTTGTTTCATCGTCACTTGGTGCCGTTGGAGGATGCGTTGTATGGTCGACAGGCTTACAACATTGATGTTGTTAAATATGGTGTCATTATTCAAGATATGCTCTCTTATCTCTCGAATCCTAATTGCATTGTTGGCCAAAACCATTTATATTTATAATTGCAGTCTCTTGTACATCTGTAAACAAGCGTCCTCGTCCTCCATGATGTCTTTGCCTTTCCACTCTGTACAGAATTCAAGCACAGTATGTGTTCAGCATAGGAACTGTAAACAATGTACAAAAAATGTAGTACAGCATAACCAACCTCATTCATTCAATGCAGTGCAGTAAATGGATGGCTTAGAGTTGCAAATGTTTATGCAATACTATGCAGTCATACGTATGTTACAGTACATTGCTGAAATGCTGAAATTGTCATTAGATAGTTGCATACCTGTTCTCATTTCTGAAGATTCAAATTATGGACGCCACTGCAAATTGACTCAAGTTGGTCTGGACTCTCAGTCCAGCCTCTCTCATGGTCAAACCGTGGTTGATCACATGATCAACAAGTGTTGCCCTATCAGAGATGGCTGTCCTTCCTTCTCTTCTTTGCCCTCGTCCTTTTCTTCCTCTTCCTCTCCCTCCTACTCCTCTTGCTCTCTGTCCATTGTTGGCATCCATTGTTCAAAACAGGTAATCTGACCTTTGACCTATTTATAGGTCTATACTACAGTAAAGTAGTGATTGGTTATTGATCAGTTCATTTAAGCTATTAGTGTTTGCACATGTGAGGAGTGTGTGTGTGACCTGGTGAAGTAGCATTTTTGTAGCATTTTCATTGGTTGTGTTTGGAAAAGGAAAGCAAGCCACTTCCTGTTAGATTTTTGTGTTTTAGGTAGATAATTGTGTGTAGTGTTTTGAAAAAAGTGTTTTATGCAATTGACAACTGAGTCAAAGGCTGAGAAATAGCTTATGGTTTTGGATATTTGGTGTGTAGTTTTGCACAATAAGTGAGAGGTTTCAAAAATCGTGTGACATGAAAAGATTTTGTGTGTAAGCAGTTGGAAAAAACTGTAAGAACTGGCAATCACACACAAGCACACTCAAAGTTCATTGATCATTCATTTAAATAATCAGTTTAAACATTCTTGCCCAAAGGTGTTGGGTGATGTTAGTCCAGTACACGACTAAGTCACTCCTGCATCCCTCCCTCCCCCTTAGTCTGCCAACCATTCCACT
Organism: Oncorhynchus keta; assembly: GCF_023373465.1. NCBI lineage: Eukaryota > Metazoa > Chordata > Actinopteri > Salmoniformes > Salmonidae > Oncorhynchus > Oncorhynchus keta. The sequence continues at coordinate 34,393,089 of NC_068437.1, forward strand.
CCAGGTCTCTCTCTCTCTCTCACACACACACACACACACACACACACACACACACACACACACACACACACACACACACACACACACACACAGCTAATATGACATTTACCTGTAATTAGACTCTTCCATATTTTAATAGAAAATGATATCCCTTAAGGTCTCCCTGTCATTTGCATGGGCAGCTCTGATGATAACCAGGTCCTGGGAAAAAAATCATTAACTGACATAGGCTGTCAGCCCAAATTAGTACCTGCAAAAATCTTATCAGGGATGTGACCTCACAGAGCACCGCTGAAAGTTGTCTAGCAGGGGAGAGAATGGTGGGTGTACTTCCTTTTTGTGTGTGTGTGTGGTGGTGTGCGTACTACCTTCTTGTGGTGTTCTAAAAGTTTAGAAAACTTCTCATGCTTGTCCACTGTGAGTAGACCTTTCTACAGATGTAGGATGTTAATAATTTCTGAAAGTCTAAGTCGTTGGGGGTGGGGCATCTCTTCTTGACGCTACCCATCCCGTTAGCGGGATCATTTTCGTCAGCAACCGCTGAATAGCATAGCGCCACAGTCAAATAATATTACTAAAAAATATTCATATTCATGAAATCACAAGTGCAATATTGCAAAACACAGCTTAGCCTTTTGTTAATCCACCTGTTGTCTCAGATGTTGAAATTATGCTTTACATCGAAAGCAATCCAAGCGTTTGTGTAAGTTTATCGATAGCTTAACATAACATTATGTACACTAAGCATTAAGTAGCTAGTTCACAAAAATCAGAAAAGCAATCAAAATAATAATTTACCTTTGATGATCTTCAGATGTTTTCACTCACGAGACTCCCAGTTACACAACAAATGTTCCTTTTGTTCCGTAAAGATAATTTTTATACCCAAAATAACTATGTTTGTTTGTCACATTATGTTCAGAAATCCACAGGAAAGAGCGCTCACGACAACGTAGACGTATATTCCAAATAATATCCATAATGTCCACAGAAACATGTCAAACGTTTTTTTATAATCAATCCTCAGGTTGTTTTTAAAATATTTATTTGATAATATATCAACCGGGTGTGTAGTTATTTCAAAACCCCGGGAGAAACAAAGGCCGCTTTACTCTGTAGCGCAAAATTCTAAGAGCCCCCGCCTATCCACTTACGCAATGTGATCTTTCACACTCATTTTTCAAAATAAAAGCCTGAAACTATGTCTAAAGACTGTTGACACCTTAGGGAAGCCATCTGGTTGATATCCCTTTACATGGAGGATAGGCATGCATAGGAACAGAGAGGTTTGAAAATAAGAGGCACTTTCTGATTGGATTTTCCTCAGGTTTTCACCTGCAATATCAGTTCTGTTATACTCACAGACAATATGTTTTACAGTTTTGGAAACATTAGAATGTTTTCTATCCTAATTTGACAATTATATGCATATTCCAGTTTTTGGGGCTGAGAAATCGGCCGTTTCAAATGGGTACCTTTTTTAGCCAAAAACAAAAATACTGCCCCCTACACGCAAAAGGTTAATTGGGGAGGACGGGCCCGTGGTAATGGTTGGAGCGGAAATAGTGGAATGGTATCAAATATAGTTGAAGTCGGAAGTTTACATACACTTAGGTCGGAGTCATTAACTAGTTTTCAACCACTCCACAAATTTCTTGTGAACATAGTTATGGCAAGTCGGTTAGAACATCTATTTCGTGCATGACACATGTCATTTTTCCAAAAATTGTTTACAGACAGGTTATTTCACTTATAATTCACTGTATCACAATTCCAGTGGGTCAGAAGTTTATATACACTAAGTTGACTGTGCCTTTAAACAGCTTGGACAATTCCAGAAAATGATGTCATGGCTTTAGAAGCTTCAGATAGGCTAATTGACATCATTTGAGTCAATTGGAGGTGTACCTGTGAATGTATTTTAAGAACTACCTTCAAACTCAGTGCCTCTTTGCTTGACATCATGGGAAAATCAAAAGAAATCAGCCAAGACCTTAGAAAAAAAATTGTAGACCTCCACCAATCTGGTTCATCCTTGGGAGCAATTTCCAAATGCCTGAAAGTACCACGTTCATCTGTACAAACAAAAATATGCGAGTATAGGAGATGCGTTCTGTCTCCTATAGATGAACGTACTTTGGTTGCGAAAAGTGCAAATCAATCCCAGAACAACAGCAAAGGGCCTTGTGAGGATGCTGGAGAAAAGGAAGGAAAAATATGTGGATATATTGAAGCTTCATCTCAAGACATTAGTCAGGAAGTTAAAGCTTGGTTGTAAATGGATCTTACAAATGGACAACGACCCCAAGTATACTTCCAAAATGGTGGGAAAATGGCTTAAGGACAACAAAGTCAAGGTATTGAAGTGGCCATCACAAAGCCCTGACCTCAAATCCCATGCGAGCAAGGAGACCTACCAACCTGACTCAGTTACACCAGCTCTATCAGGAGGAATGGGACAAAGTTCACCGAACTTATTGTGGGAGACTTGTGGAAGGCTACCCGAAACGTTTGACCCAAGATAAACAATTTATAGGCAATGTCACATCCTGACCTTAGTTCCTTTTTTATGTCTCTATTTTGGTTTGGTCTGGGTGTGAGTTGGGGTGGGCATTCAATGTTTTGTTCTATGTTTTGTCCTTCTACGTGTTTGGCCTGGTATGATTTCCCATCAGAGGCAGCTGTCAATCGTTGTCTCTGATTGAGAACCAGACTTAGGTAGCCTGTTCCCACCTGTGGTGGGTAGTTGTGTTCTGTTTTGCATTGTTTCACCTGATAGGACTGTTTCGTTTCTTACATTCTCGTTGTTATGTTTGTTTCGTGTTCTGTTATATAAAAATATTAACATGGACACTTACAATGCTGCGTGTTGGTCCGATCTTGACTACTCTTCCTCAGACGAAGAGGAGAATCGTTACAGGCAATGCTACCAAATAGTAATTGAGTGTATGTAAACTTCTGACCCACTGGGAATGTGATGAAAGAAATAAAAGCTGAAATAAATCATTCTCTCTACTATTATTCTGACATTTCACATTCTTAAAATAAAGTGGTGATCCTAACTGACCTACGACAGGGAATCTTTACTAGGATTAATTGCCAGGAATTGTGAAAAACTGAGTTTAAATGTATTTTGCTAAGGTGTATGTAAACTTCCCACTTCAGCTGTATGTCTCCGGTCTGATTGAGTCTGCATTCCATAGACAAGATATGGTGTATGTTTAGCCGGTATAGAGAGAGCCTGGAGGATCAGAAAAAAGGCCTCAGTATTCCTAAATATTCTGACATCTGGGAAACTAAGACAAGGTGGGGTGTATAATAACACCAGAGGCAGATAACCAGGAGATGAACCCAGAGTGAATTATGATGGCCCTTAATCTGCATGGGAAGGGTGGAGCCAGCCATGACATAATTTTTTTAGGTCTACTATATATATTCAACTCTGCATTTCTGTAACAGTTTAGCACTCGGGCCGACAATCAAGGCTGTTGGATTGACAGCTTAATTATGAATGATAAAGAACATCTAGTTGCTAACCTGAATGTTCGGCTCCAAGCACTGTGGCATTGTTGGCATTTTGTTCATTGTTGTTTAACTAGCTAACATTAGCTGGCTGGCTCATTAGCTAACGTTACGTGATGTGTGTACAACACCCGTTGAATATGGCCGGTGTCAGTAAACGTCTGCAAAAAAGCATAATGAAATTGTTGCCAGCAGAGCTGGTTAGGCTGTTTTCATGTTGTCCAGAGGTAAACAAATCATTGGCCAGAGCATCAAGTGTGAGCTCCGAGAGCAAAACGGGATGGGTGCGGCTAAATCTTAAGAGGGTGTGAATGGCGATGATTGGATGTAGACAAAGAGGAGCTCTTTACAAGATACCAAAACATTCAAATGCGATTTTCTCAAAATTGAGTTTACAAGTTGATCAACTTTCTAAGCAGAATTACTTCCCCATTGTTCCTCAAATGCAGTGTATGATATCCCATGTTTTTTAGTTATGACTCTCTACTTTTATCACAATTTCACATCTTGCTATATAATGCCGAATCCAGGTGGCGAGTCACATTTTGTTACGTTACTAAAATTGATTAACTATTTATTTACCCTCATCAACCTACAATACCCCATAATGAAAAAGTGAAAGAAGGTTTTTTAGAAATGTTGTAAATTTAAAAAGAGAAATACCTTTTTTACATAAGTATTCAGACCCTAAGTATTCAGACCCTATGAAATTGAGCTCAGGTGCATCCTGTACCCATTGATCATCCCTTGAGATGTTTCTACAACTAGATTGGAGTTCACCTGTGGTAAATGCAATTTTGGAAAGATTTGGAAAGGCACATAAGTGTCTACATAATGTCCCACAGTTGACAGTCCATGTCAGAGCAAAAACCAAGCCACGAGGTTGAAGGAAATGTCTGTAGAGCTCCGAGACAGGATTGTGTCAAGGCACAGATTTGGGGGAAGGGTACCAAAACATTTCTGCAGCATTGCAGATACCCAAGAACACAGTGGCCTCCATTATTCTTAAATGGAAGAACCTTGGTGGTCTTGGAACCACCATGACTCTTGCTAGAGCTGGCCGCCAGGTCAAACTGACTAATCAGAGGAGAAGGGCCATGTTCAGGCAGGTGACCAACAACCCAATGGTCACTCTGACATAGCTTGAGAGTTCCTCTGTGGAGATGGAAGAACCTTTCAGAAGGACAACCATCTCTGCAGCACTCCACCAATCAGGCCTTTATGGTAGAGTGGCCAGGCACAAGTCACTCCTCAGTAAAAGGCACATGACAGCCCGCTTGGAGATTGCCAAAGGCACCTAAAGAACTCTGACCATGAGAAACAAGATTCTCTGGTTTTATGAAACAAAGATTGAACTCTTTGGCCTGAATGCCAAGCGTCATGTCTGGATGAAACCTGGCACCATCGCTGTGGTGAAGCATGGTGGTGGCAGTATAATGCTGTGAGGATGTTTTTCAGCGGCTGGGACCGGGAGACTAGTCAGGACAATGGAAAGATGAACGGAGCAAAGTTCAGAGAGAACCTTCATGAAAATTTGCTCCAGAATGCTCAGTAAATTTTTCTTGGGCGAAGGTTCACCTTCCAACAGAACAACAACCCTAAGCACACAGCCAAGAAAATGCAGGAGTAGCTTAGGGACAAGTTTCTGAATGTCCATGAGTGGCCCAGCCAAAGCCCGGACTTGAACCCGATCGAACATCTCTGGAGAGTCCTGAAAATAGCTGTGCAGCGATGTTCCCCATCCAACCTGACAGAGCTTGAGAGAATTTGCAGAGAAGAATGGGAGAAACTCGCCAAATACAGGTGTGCCAAGCTTGTAGTGTCACACCCAAGAAGACTCAAGATGACTCAAAGCTGTAATCGCTGCCAAAAGTGCTTCAACAAAGTACCGAGTAAGGTGTCTGAATATTTATGTAAATGTGATATAGAAATATATATATACATTTGAAAACATTTATAAAAACATATTTTTCCTTCGTCATTATATTATTTTATTTTATTTCACCTTTATTTTACCAGGTAGGCTAGTTGAGAACAAGTTCTCATTTACAACTGCGACCTGGCCAAGATAAAGCAAAGCAGTGCGACACAAACAACAACACAGAGTTACACATGGAATATACAAGCGTACAGTCAATAACACAATAGAAAAAAAATAAAGTCTATATAAAGAGTGTGCAAATGGCGTGAGGTGGTAAGGCAATAAATAGGCCATAGTGGCAGAGTAATTACAATTTAGCAAATTAACACTGGAGTGATAGATGAGCAGATGATGATGTGCAAGTAGAAATACTGGTGTGCAAAAGAGCAGAAAAGTAAATAAAAACAATATGGGGATGAGGTAGGTAGATTGGGTGGGCTATTTAGAGATGGGTTATGGACAGCTGCAGCGATCGGTTAGTTGCTCAGATAGCTGATGTTTAAAGTTAGTGAGGAAAATATAAGTCTTCAGCTTCAGCGATTTTTGGAATTCATTCCAGTCATTGGCAGCAGAGAACTGGAAGGAAAGGCGGCCAAAAGAGATGTTGGCTTTGGGGATGACCAGTGAGATATACCTGCTGGATCACGTGCTGTGTTTGTTTTCGTGACCAGTTCTTAGTTCTCCATTTTTGAAAGGGGCATGCTTATTTAAGATGGTGAGGAAATTACTTTTAAAGAACGACCAGGCATCCTCAACTGATTAGGGAGCGTTTGACAGTGATGATTGGTGGTCATTTGACCGCGGACCCATAGCGGATGGAGGCAATGAGGCAGCGATCGCTGAGATCCTGATTGAAAACAGCAGAGGTGTATTTGGAGGGCAAGTTGGTCAGGATAATATCTATGAGATTGCCCATGTTTATGGATTTATGGTTGTACCTGGTTGGTTCCTTGATAATTTGTGTGAGATTGAGGGCATCTAGCTTAGATTGTAGGGCTGCCGGGGTGTTAAGCATATCCCAGTTTAGGTCACCTAACAGAACGAACTCTGAAGATATATGGGGGGCAATTATTGGGTGTTGTATGTAGATTGATGAGGGGGAAAAAACTTGAATAATTTTTACAATAAGGAAAAAGTGAAGGGGTCTGAATACTTTCCGAATGCACTGTATGGTCATTATTTATAATAATAATAATAATAATATATGCCATTTAGCTGACGCTTTTATCCAAAGCGACTTACAGTCATGTGTGCATACATTCTACGTATGGGTGGTCCCGGGAATCGAACCCACTACCCTGGCGTTACAAGCGCCATGCTCTACCAACTGAGCCACAGAAGGACTGGTTAGTCAGCTAACCTCACATTAGCTAGCTAGCTATCAAAGTAGAATCTAACCAAAACATTGTTTAGAAAGTTGCTTTTAGTTGTCTGGTTTGCTACATTTACATATACTAAATAAATGTTTTAACAGGTGGGTTTATAGGTTTTAAACTACACAAGTTATGCTATTTTGGACCACCAGGCTGCTGATGTCATGCATCCTGTAGTTTTTGTGCTTATACTTTTTCACAACGACAAGTTTGATGTCAGACGACAATAGAATGTTCCTGATGTCACAGCGACAACTGTCGATAGACGTAGTATAAACCAGCCATTACTCCTAACCAATTGAATGTAATTGCAAAATGTGGATTTCTGTCTAAATAGCCATACCCCAAAGTAACTGCTATTCATGTGTAGTTACATGATTTTGACCTTCAAACACTTGGTATATCTTAGTAAATCTGTAGTTCTGCCCCTGAACAAGAATTTGTTTTTAACTGACTTGCCTAGTTAAATGAAGATAAAATAAAAAAATAAAACAAATATTTGGAAGAAGCCTTCTGGGAGATTATGAGGAAATGATCAGAAGATAGATAGGAGTTACATAGTTCAGAGTACACAAGATCAAGCACACACTAAATAACTGTTTTTTCATTGACAAGCTATAAGATAATTATTAATCACTAGAGCTGGAAACACATCAGATGACTTTTGAACAATATGAGAAAAAAATGGGATTGGCAGACTTAACAACCAAAAATGGGTAGATGTTTTAGTAAGTGGTTCCAGGTGTGGACACTAGAAGTTTCCAAGTGTCCCTAAACCTCTCCAGTGGCATATGTCTGTAATTTAGATTATTCCAGTGCTATTAAATATTTGAAATCCCTAAATGCTACTTGTTCAGTATAAAACACAATTTCTACCATATCAACCTCACTCAAACATTGTGGTGGTGTTAACTAATAAGAACCAACCCGTTTTTCATGTTGGACAATTATCTGTATGCATTTATTGATTAACCTCAGCTTGAATACCAACCATATAGCAAGCTTTCTATAGTAGCCTAGGTTTGTCCTCAACCACTTCTAATCATGGCTGGTTGGTGCAGGTGGCTAGCTGTTTGTGTTTTTGAGTTGCTGAGTGACCTAGTTCATGGCACAATTTGATAGAACTCTGAGATTCGGCTGAATTAATTTTTTAATTTTTTTCAGAATTGCTACAAAAAGGAAGCACATCGTTGTTTCTTAATGGAAGGAAATGTGCACTTGAGAGTGATAAATTCTATGACGGATATTTGAGTTTTAACCAATACCTATATAGACTATCATCGCGTCTATAATATTAATACATGCTACGTTGATGAGGTAGCATTATAAACACTACCATATGAATACCTGCTATGACTGTGAGATAAGAAGCGATGTGAATTCTACTGTGCTTACTAGATAAATGTAAAAGTGACGAGCCATTCAAACCAGCCTTACTGATTGACATTTTGTAAACTACATAATATTGTGTTGACAGCTGAACTGACTGAATGCCGGGCATTCAACTCACAGTTATTGATATTGTTTCCATGGTAACATGTAACGTGTTAAAACTTCAAGTTGCAAGCTACTTTGGTAGCAATGTGTTAATAATAATAATAATAATAATAATAAAGCCTCAGGAGGCTGAAGAAATTCGGCTTGTCACCAAAAGCACTCACAATCGAGAGCATCCTGTCGGGCTGTATCACCGCCTGGTACGGCAACTGCTCCGCCCACAACCGTAAGGCTCTCCAGAGGGTAGTGAGGTCTGCACAACGCATCACCGGGGGCAAACCTTTGGCCCTCCAGGACACCTACACCACCCGATGTCACAGGAAGGTCATAAAGATCATCAAGGACAACAACCACCCGAGCCACTGCCTGTTCACCCCGCTATCATCCAGAAGGCGATGTCAGTACAGGTGCATCAAAGCTGGGACCGAGAGACTGAAAAACAGCTTCTATCTCAAGGCCATCAGACTGTTAAACAGCCACCACTAAAATTGAGTGGCTGCTGCCAACACACTGACTCAACTCCAGCCACTTTAATAATGGGAATTGATGGGAAATGATGTCAAATATATCACTAGCCACTTTATCCAATGCTACCTAATATAATGTTTACATACCCTACATTATTCATCTCATATGTATATGTATATACTGTACTCTATATCATCTACTGCATCTTTATGTAATACATGTATCACTAGCCACTTTAACTATGCCACTCTGTTTACATACTCATCTCATATGTATATACTGCACTCAATACCATCTACTGTATCTTGCCTATGCCGCTCTGTACCATCACTCACTCATATATCTCTATGTACATATTCTTTATCCCCTTACACTTGTGTCTATAAGGTAGTAGTTTTGGAATTGTTAGCTAGATTACTTGTTGGTTATTACTGCATTGTCGTAACTAGAAGCACAAGCATTTCGCTACACTCGCATTAACATCTGCTAACCATGTGGATGTGACAAATAAGACTTGATTTGATTTGATTTGATTTGATTTACAAGGAACTGAATTAGCAGACCATCTTGAGATGACGAGTCAGTGAAGGAGGGGAAGTCCTCAACTAAAAAACATTTTTCCATAACAAAGCTAGCTTAAAACCAGTTGAAGCTATGGGGGCGCTATTTCATTATTGGATAAAAAAACGTTCCCGTTTTAAGCTCAATATTTTGTCACGAAAAGATGCTCGACTATGCATATAATTGGCAGCTTTGGAAAGAAAACACTCTGACGTTTTCAAAACTGCAAAGATATTATCTGTGAGTGCCACAGAACTCATGCTTCAGGCCAAACCAAGATGAAACCTCAAACAGGAAATGAGCAGAATTTTTGAGGCTCTCTTTTTCCATTGTCTCCTTATATGGCTGTGAATGTGCCATGAAGGAGCCTATGCTCTCTGCCGTTCGTCCAAGGTGTCTGCAGCATTGTGACGTATTTGTAGGCATATCATTGGAAGATTGGCCATAAGAGACTACATTTGCCAGGGGCCCAGTGTCCTTTGTCTAAATTGGTGCGTAATTTTCAGCTGCAGGCATTTTCCCATGGGATACAGAGGGGAAAGCACACTTCCACGAACGATATATCTTCGAAGAGATATGTAGAAAAACACCTTGAGGATTGATTCTAAACAACGTTTGCCATGTTTCAGTCGATATTATGGAGTTATTTTGGAAAAAGTTTGGTGTTTTTATAACTGAATTTTCATTTTTTTTTTGGTAGCCAAACATGACGCAGAAAACGGACCGATTTCTCCTGCACAAATAATCTTTCAGGAAAAACTGAACATTTGCTATCTAACTGAGAGTCTCCTCATTGAAAACATCCGAAGTTCTTCAAAGGTAAATTATTTATTTGAATGTTTTTCTGTTTTTTGTGAAAATGTTGCCTGCTGATGCTAACGCTAAATGCTAATGCTAGCTATCAATAGCTACAATACTGTTACACAAATGCTAGTTTTGCTATGGTTGAGAAGCATATTTTTGAAAATATGAGACGACAGTGTTGTTAACAAAAGGCTGAGCTTGAGAGCTAGCATATTGATTTCATTTCATTTGCGATTTTCATGAATAGTTAACGTTGTGTTATGCTTATGAGCTTGCGGATAGATTTACACAATCCTGGATACAGGTTTTTTTAGTAGCTAAATGTGACGCACAAAATGGAGCGATTTCTCCTAAACAAATAATGTTTCAGGAAAAACCGAACATTTGCTATCTAACTGAGAGTCTCCTCATTGAAAACATCCAAAGTTCTTCAAAGGTAAATTATTTTATTTGAAGGGTTTTCTGTTTTTTGTGAATATGTTGCCTGCTGAATGCTAACGCTAAATGCTAATGCTAGCTATCAATAGCTATCAATACTGTTACACAAATGCTAGTTTTGCTATGGTTGAGAAGCATATTTTTGTAAATCTGAGATGACAGTGTTGTTAACAAAAGGCTAAGCTTGAGAGCAAGCATATTAATTTCATTTAATTTGCGATTTTCATGAATAGTTAACGTTGCGTTATGGTAATGAGCTTGAGGATGTATTCACGATCCCGGATCCGGGATGGCTCGCCCGCAAAAGTTAACTTACTTCACTGTCACTAAGTTGCTCACTACTGCTCTTGTTTGTTTGTTGTGATTGAATTGCAAAGACACTTAAGTGATAATGCCAGAGAAGCCGGTGTTTGGAGGATATACTGGCATGGGTGTTGTTAGGCCCGAGACAAAGTGCTCCAAACACCGGCTTCAAGGGCATTATAACTTTTATACAACCGGTTACCAACATATTCTAACAATGATCTTGGGTCGACCCGGGACGCTTGCGTCCCATCTAGACATCTGGAAATGCAAATGTGCTACGCTAAATGCTAATAGCACTCGTTAAAACTCAAACGTTCATTAAAACACACATGCATGGTACTGAATTAAAGCTACACTCGTTGTGAATCCAGCCAACAAGTCAGATTTTTAAAATGCTTTTCGGCGAAAGCATGAGAAGCTATTATCTGATAGCATGCAACACCCCAAAAGACCCGCAGGGGACGTAAACAAAATAATTAGCATAGTCGGCGCTACACAAAACGCAGTAATAAAATATAAAACATTCATTACCTTTGACGATCTTCTTTGTTGGCACTCCTAGATGTCCCATAAACATCACTATTGGGTCTTTTTTTCGATTAAATCGGTCCATATATAGCCTAGATATCGATCTATGAAGACTGTGTGAGCAAGGAAAAAACAGCGTTTTATAACGCAACGTCATTTTTTTAAATTAAAAAAGTCGACGATACACTTTCACAAAACACTTCGAAATACTTTTGTAATGCAACTTTAGGTATTAGTAAACGTTAATAATCTATCAAATTGATCACGGGGCGATGTATATTCAATAGCTCCACGTCTTCAAATCATGGTCAGAAATTTCTACTCCAAAACATCCTGTCGGAGACCGGAGGAAATGGGCTGTCAAGAAACAAAGCCTAGGCAATTGACAAGACTTGTGACATTGTGTGGAAGCTGTAGGAATTGCAATCTCGGCTCCAGGTAATTTGGTTCCCATTCAACAATACATGCAAGTGGCGCATTGATACTTTTTCCAGTTTTCAGTGATCAGTTTTTCTTCCGCTTTTCGATGAAACGCAGGCTCTGTTATAGTCACAGCCGTGATTTAACCAGTTTTAGAAACGTCAGAGTGTTTTCTATCTACACATACTGATCATATGCATATACTATATTCCTGGCATGAGTAGCAGGATGCTGAAATGTTGCACGATTTTTAACAGAATGTTCAAAAAGTAGGGGATAGGATTAACAGGTAAAAAAAATCATTCAACATTTTATTTTAATTTACTTATTCATACTATTTCATCCTTCCACAAGATATATTGCCAGGCCGCAGTTGTAAATCAGAACTTGTTCTCAACTAGCCTACCTGGTTAAATAAAGGTGAAATAAAAAATTGTCCAGATACAAATTTAGGGTTGCCACCCAAGCCATCTGGTCGTTCGTTCTATTGGTTCGGTTGCCAGAGACACGACCCAGTCTTTTGTTCTAAATGTTCCATTGCCGTACTGGCTGGCAATGTTCTTATCCCTTGCTTGCTAGCTAACAAACCACGACTAACTTATAGTCATGTCAAACAGTGCAGCCAGAATAACAACAGTAGCTGCATTTGCATATTTGTTTAAGCTATCTTCTAGTGACATTTATTTGGATGCATCTGTAACAGTGTGCTAATGAGGAACGATTTTCCCTGTCATAGAAAATGTGCTCTCTCTTCAGGACACTGCTGTTCAGAGGAGCTAGGAAACAACACAGCTAACACAATCACTGCAAACTGAAGCTGGGAAGACTGCATTTCTTTGTATGTTTCCATAAATTGACATTTCTTTGTATGTATCCATAAAAATTATGCCAGCTGATTCATGATTTTGACTGGCTGAGAAAAGCTGCCTGCCTATCTGTCTCGTTCTGTCTCATTCCGACAAGAGAGAAAACACAACACTCCATAAAGAGAGACCTAAGACAACAACATAGCACGGCAGTAACACATGACAACACAGCATAGTACAGTAGCAACACAACATGATAACAACATGGTAGCAACACAACATGACAGCAGCACAACATGGTAGCAGCACAAAACATACTTGCAAATCTATGAATAATGTCTCCGTAATCTAGCATGGGTAGGATGGTCATCTGAATCAGGGTGAGTTTGGCATCTGGGGTGAAAGAGGAGTGATTACGAGAGAGGAAACCAAGTCTTGATTTCACTTTATTTAACATAGCTATGATATGTGCTGAGAGAAGGATAGTGTACCATCTAGCCATACTCCTATGTACTTGTATGAGGTGACTACCTCAAGCTCTAAACCCTCAGAGGTAGTATTCACACCTGTGGGGAGAGGGGCATTTTTCGTACCAAACCACATGAACTTTGTTTTGGGGGTGTTCAGAACAAGGTTAAGGGCAGAGAAATCTTGTTGGACACTAAGAAAGCTTTTTTGTAGATCGTTTAACACAAAATCCGGAGAGGGGCCAGCTGAGCATAAGACTATCATCTGCATTGTGCCCTCAAAGCTCATCAATAAGCTTAGGACCCTCGGACTAACCACCTCCCTCTGCAACTGGATCCTGGACTTCTTGATGGTCCGCCCCCAGGTGGTAAGGGTAGGTAATAACACATCTGCCACGCTGATCCTCAATACAGGGATCCCTCAGGGGTGCGTGCTCAGCCCCATCCTGTACACCCTGTACTCCCTCCTTACTGCATGGCCAGGCAAGACTCCAACACCATTGTTAAATTTGTCAATGACACAACAGATCACCCACAACGACGAGACAGCCTAGGACGTCAGAGACCTGGCCGTGTGGTGCTAGGACAACAACCTTTCCCTCAACGTGATAAAGACAAAGGAGATGAATGTGGACAGCAGGAAAAAGAGGTTCAAGCACGCCCCCATTCTCATCGACGGGGCAGCAGTGGAGCAGGTTGAGAGCTTCATGTTCCTTGGTGTCCACATCACCAACAAACTAACATGGTCCAAGCACCCCATGACAGTTGTGAAAAAGGCACGACAAAACCTATTCCCCCTCAGGTGGCTGAAAAGATTTGGCATGGGTCATCAGATCCTCAAAACATTCTATATCTGCACCATCAAGAGCATCCTGACTGGTTGCATCACTGCCTGGTATGGCAACTGCTCGGCCTCCGACATGTACATACTACCTCAACTAACCGGTGCCCCCGCACATTGACTCTTTACCGGCACCCCTCTGTATACATTGTTATCTTTTACTGCTGCTCTTTAATTACCTGTTACTTTTATTTCTTATTTTTATCCGTATTTTTTTAAACTGCACTCTTAGGGGCTCGTAAGTAAGCATTTCACTGTAAGGTCTACACCTGTTGTATTCGGCGCATGTGACTAATACATTTTGATCTGATTTGCTTATAAATGGATGAGAGAGCTTCCTACTGCCTGAGCTATGATGTTGATGCATTAGTTATGTCATGATGTTGCCCTCTTTGAGTACAGCAAGCACCATCCCCCGCTCTCTGCTTCTACAACCAGACTGCTGTGGGCAGAGTGAGGTCGCAAATTCCTAAGGACAGTTATAGGGAGTAGTTTTTCATGGAGACAAAGGAAATCCTTCCACCTCACAGAACTTGAGGTATGAACAAATTTCATGTTCCAGAGAAAGTGTAAAAGATCGGTGAAGAATCCAGCTACGAACTGGTGTGTTTGTCACAACTTGGGAAGCTCAAAAGAGACGGTGTGGCCACATTACCATAACGCTGTTTATATAATAGCCTCAGATATGAGGTTTACATCTAATTGTTGTATAAGATGAATGAGTGAGGATGATACTGTTTGAATAATGGTGTAATATGACTGTGGACTGTTTAATGAAGAAAAATACAATTCCCTTTTGATTTGAACTAAATCAGAGGACCGTCCCTGAGCCCAGTTCGGGCCAGACATCCTGAGACAGCCCTCTTCTGCCATTCTGAATAAAACCCCACTTTGAGACATTATCAGGAGACCATGTTTTTCTCCATTAGGGGAGGACTATAAGGTTGAGACCGTGTTTTTCTCCATTAGGAGGGGGACTAAAGGTTGTAGACCATTGCTGAATCTTCTAACCATACCACGTGGTTAAAACTCTTAGACTATCGATACCGACAGAATAATTTCAAGTCTTTGATACTAATTACTAGTCTGCAGCTAGGAATTCGGCATCATTGAACGCGAAGAACGACAACCACCGAAACATCCATTCTATAACGAACTCTGAACAATCCCGTCTAAATATATATATTGATTGCAATTGTTCCCGACTGAGTGAGCGTTCATGTCTAAGGATTAGCATTTCAATTGTTATAATTATTAACTCTGTCGTGGCTTCTTAGTCGACCCCCACTCCCCTTTTGTCAAACAAGCCGCACTGCCGGATTAGCCTACTAGGGCACATTCTATCATTTCATGTAACCATATTTACTGTTTGTTTATGCATTTCTGTGAATTACTTAGTTAGTAATAAATAAATTATTTAAGACAATTGAAGTAGTGAAGACTGGATTCGTGCAGATGTCCAACTATTTACGACGCTTGGAATGAGACTAATGTGAGGTCAAATAAATAAATCATTAATCAGAAGACTATTGATCAGATATGAAAATATCTGAAAGGTTATATTGGGAAATTATAACTTTGTAATCTGAATACTTTCCTTGGTGCCCCTGTTTCCTAGTTAATTACAGTTACACGATTAATTACTTTGATCGCGTTATACTAATTACAGGGAATCTTTGATAAAACGGTGTCTTCAATTTAATGATAGTAAAGACACAACAGATATAAGTATTTACACTTGAGGTGTAAATTATACATGACAAAATTGATAGTGCAATGCTCCTAATTTACACTTCTGATTATGCTGCTCTTTTCAGGCTGACATTCCTTTCGTTAATAACATAGATTATTTTTTTGTACTAGCATGTTGACTAATGCAAAGATCCAGGAAACTTTTGCAAAGTCAACAATCTATGGGAAGTTTGGCCAGGGAACCATAATTCCAAATCTGTTGAATGCATTGATTTAAGATAAATTGGATTGTTCTGAAAGCATGTTGTCACTGTTAATAGCCATTCTATTCCTTGCAGAACATAAGTCATTGACGAACATTCCTTTTCAGATAACTACGGTAACCTCCTGTGACCAGAGATACAATACCTGCCTTCCCCAGGCATCCCATCATACACAAGCCCTAGGTTCCCCATGTGACTGGGCTGAGGCACTCTCCAAGGGGTTCATAATCAGACACATCTCCCTACTGCCAGGTGACCTGGTCCAACACACCTCCCTTTGTCATCATTATTTTCCTACACTCAACTAGCCTAATGATGCTAGTCTTCTTCTGTTTCTACACAGACACAGCAGTTGTTGAGAAAGTCGTTTATGCATAATTCTGCAGAGTAAATGAGAGAGTGAAGAGAGAGTAAAGGGAAATGCATTGACAACCAACAACTGGTACCATATCATCTACGCTGAACTGACAGAATGTTATATACTGAACAAAAATATAAACGCAACAAGTAAAGTGTTGGTCCCATGTTTCATGAGCTGAAATAAAAGATCCCAGAAATGTTCCATACGCACAAAACGTCTATTTCTCTCTAATTTGTGCACACATTTGTTTACATCCCTGTTAGTGAACATTTCTCCTTTGTCAAAATAACCAATCCACCTCACATCTGTGGCATAACAAGAAGCTGATCAAAAAGTATGATCATTACACAGGTGTACCTTGTGCTGGGGACAATAAAAGGCAACACTAAAATGTGCAGTTTTGTCACACAACACAATGCCACAGATGTCTCAAGTTTTGAGGGAGCGTGCAATTGGCATACTGACAGCAGGAGTGTCCACCAGAGTTTTTGCCAGATAATTTAATGTTTATTTCTCTACCATAAGTCGGCTACAATGTCGTTTTACAGAATTTGCCGGTATGTCCAGCCAGTCTCACAACCTCAGACCACTTGTAACCAAGCCAGCCCAGGACCTCCACATCCAGCTTCTTCACCTGGGGAATTGTTTGAGACCAGCCACACAGTATTTCTGTCTGTAATGAAACTCTTTTTAGGGGAAAAACTCATTCTGATTCTGTGCCCCTGCCCAGTCATGTGAAATTCATAGATTTGGGCCTAATGAATTTATTTGAATTGACTGATTTCCTTATATCAACTGTAACTCAGTAAAATTGTTGAAATTTGTTGCATGTTGTGTTTATATTTTTGTTCAGTATAGATGAATTAATAAAATCATCTTGGACTGCTAGGATAGGTCTGAACGGCCTTGCTTTCAGGAAGTAAGATTAAAACCTGTTATGGCAAAGTTCCCCTCAGGGAACTCCACCCCCCCCATTCAGCTGAAATGGTGGCGCAGGGAATTCAAAAATATTATTTCGAAATATTTAACTGTCACACATTAACAAGTCCAATACCTCAAATGAAAGATAAACATCTTGTTCATCTACCCATCATGTCCGATTTATAAAATGTTTTACAGCGAAAACACAACATATATTTATGTTAGACCACCACCAAATCAAAGGGAAAACGCAGCCATTTTTTTCCAGCCAAAGATAGAGTCACAAAAGCAGGATTAGAGATAAGAGATAAAATGAATCACTAACCTTTTGAAAATTTTCATCACATGACACTCATATAACATGTTACACAATACATTTATGTTTTGTTCGATAATATGCATATTTATATCCACAAATCTCAGTTTACATTGACGCCATGTTCAGAAATTCCTCCAAAATATCTGGAGGAATTATAGAAAGCTACACCAGATAACATAAAATACTCATCATAAACTTTGACTAAAGATACATGTTCTACATATAATTATAGATACACTGGTTCTTAATGCAACCGCTGTGTCAGATTTATTTTTAAACGTTACGGAAAAAGCCTAACATTGCAATACTCTGAGACGGCGCTCAGACGTAAAAGTATTTCTCCGCCATGTTGGAGTCAACAGAAATACGAAATAAATATTTCCTGACCTTTGATGATCATTCATCAGAATGTAGTGCAAGGAGTCCTAGTTCCACAATAAATCGTTGTTTTGTTCCATAATGTCCAATACTAGTGTCCAAGTAGCTGCATTTGCTATCACTTTCAGCTCACGTGCCCAAAAACTGACTGCTGGTCCAGGATAACTCGCACAAAAACTTCCAAAAGATATATTCCAGGTCGAATAAACTGATCAAACTAAGTAGAGAATCAATCTTCAGGATGTTATTACAACCTGCCCGCTTGACCCTATCCCCTCCTCTCTTCTCCAGACCATTTCCGGAGACCTTCTCCCTTACCTCACCTCGCTCATCAACTCATCCCTGACCGCTGGCTACGTCCCTTCCGTCTTCAAGAGAGCGAGAGTTGCACCCCTTCTGAAAAAACCTACACTCGATCCCTCCGATGTCAACAACTACAGACCAGTATCCCTTCTTTCTTTTCTCTCCAAAACTTTTGAACGTGCCGTCCTTGGCCAGCTCTCCCGCTATCTCTCTCAGAATGACCTTCTTGATCCAAATCAGTCAGGTTTCAAGACTAGTCATTCAACTGAGACTGCTCTTCTCTGTATCACGGAGGCGCTCCGCACTGCTAAAGCTAACTCTCTCTCCTCTGCTCTCATCCTTCTAGACCTATCGGCTGCCTTCGATACTGTGAACCATCAGATCCACCTCTCCACCCTCTCCGAGTTGGGCATCTCCGGCGCGGCCCACGCTTGGATTGCGTCCTACCTGACAGGTCGCTCCTACCAGGTGGCGTGGCGAGAATCTGTCTCCTCACCACGCGCTCTCACCACTGGTGTCCCCCAGGGCTCTGTTCTAGGCCCTCTCCTATTCTCGCTATACACCAAGTCACTTGGCTCTGTCATAACCTCACATGGTCTCTCCTATCATTGCTATGCAGACGACACACAATTAATCTTCTCCTTTCCCCCTTCTGATGACCAGGTGGCGAATCGCATCTCTGCATGTCTGGCAGACATATCAGTGTGGATGACGGATCACCACCTCAAGCTGAACCTCGGCAAGACGGAGCTGCTCTTCCTCCCGGGGAAGGACTGCCCGTTCCATGATCTCGCCATCACGGTTGACAACTCCACTGTGTCCTCCTCCCAGAGCGCTAAGAACCTTGGCGTGATCCTGGACAACACCCTGTCGTTCTCAACTAACATCAAGTCGGTGGCCCGTTCCTGTAGGTTCATGCTCTACAACATCCGCAGAGTACGACCCTGCCTCACACAGGAAGCGGCGCAGGTCCTAATCCAGGCACTTGTCATCTCCCGTCTGGACTACTGCAACTCGCTGTTGGCTGGGCTCCCTGCCTGTGCCACTAAAACCCTACAACTCATCCAGAACGCCGCAGCCCGTCTGGTGTTCAACCTTCCCAAGTTCTCTCACGTCACCCCGCTCCTCCGCTCTCTCCACTGGCTTCCAGTTGAAGCTCGCATCCGCTACAAGACCATGGTGCTTGCCTACGGAGCTGTGAGGGGAACGGCACCTCAGTACCTCCAGGCTCTGATCAGGCCCTACACCCAAACAAGGGCACTGCGTTCATCCACCTCTGGCCTGCTCGCCTCCCTACCACTGAGGAAGTACAGTTCCCGCTCAGCCCAGTCAAAACTGTTCGCTGTTCTGGCCCCCAATGGTGGAACAAACTCCCTCACGACGCCAGGACAGCAGAGTCAATCACCACCTTCCGGAGACACCTGAAACCCCACCTCTTTAAGGAATACCTAGGATAGGATAAGTAATCCTTCTCACCCCCCTTTAAGATTTAGATGCACTATTGTAAAGTGACTGTTCCACTGGATGTCATAAGGTGAATGCACCAATTTGTAAGTCGCTCTGGATAAGAGCGTCTGCTAAATGACTTAAATGTAATTATCATATATATCCAATAAAGTTCCAACCGGATCATATGTTTTCAGCTGCAGCCAAATGGAACGGCGGTAGCACCCACAGAGAAATGCGCCACAGGAAAATGGCATTCTGTCGGGACACTGACTATTTCCCCTCCCATTCGGTCAAAGTTCGGAGCAAATGCTCCATTCCACTTTCTACTGAATGAGGACATCTAGTGGAAGGCATAGGAAGTGCTACCAGATCCATATCTCTTTGGGAAAGGATTGGGCGATGACGTCAAAGTTGTCCCAACTTTCAGAAAGTAGGGATGCTAAGGGGTGCTAAGGGGTGCTGCAGCACAACCAGAAAAAATAACAAATAAATATATATTAATAAAAAACAGTTGTTTATGAAAAAAATATTTTTTTTCACAAAAGTAGTGCATTGGGCCAATTAATAGTCCTGTATTAGAGGACCGATATAGCCATCTGCAGCGCGGGAAAAAACGTTTTTAATTCAGTCCCCATCCATCTATTGGCCAGCATGCCCTCTCTCCCTCGCTCCTTTTCTACATCAGGGGAGTTCTTTGCTTCAGAATGAGATTAGTAATATGGCAGAGTTTTGCAGATGGGGAGTAAAATGGGCTAATCCTGCCGAGTATAGAATCTGACAATCGCTAGAGTGACAAATTAGAATGTACTATATTATAAACTGGGTGGTAAGCACTGAATGTTGATCGGCTAAAAGATGGTGTATCAGACCGTATACCAGGCTTATGACAAAACATTTATTTTTACTCTTCAAATTACATTGGTAAGCAGTTTATAATAGCATTAAGGCACCTCTAGATTTGTGGTATATGGCCAATATACCACGGTTAAGGGTGCTATCCATAAGAACAGCCCTTAACCGTGGTATATTGGCCATATACTACACCCCCTTATTGCTTAATTATATCATGGTAGGTGTACACCGAGTGTACCAAACATTAGGAACACCTTCCAAATATTGAGTTGCACCCCCTCTTTGCTCTCAGAACTGCCTCAATTTGTCAGGACATGGACTCTACAAGGTGTCCAAAGCACTCCACAGGGATGCTGGCCCATGGTGACTCCAATGCTTGACACAGTTGTATCAAATTGGCTGGATGATCTTTGGGTGGCGGATCACTCTTAATGTTTTGTATACTCTGTGTATATCCTTCTATTTAAAAGCATACCAGGCTGCAAATGGTTTAATCTCAGTTCCATATATAAGTGTGATTTCATTGTCACACACACGCATACTCACAGGTGTGCAGTCCATATTGGTTTACATGATACTGCTTTTAACCCTTGTGTAGTCTTAACAGTCTGTCCTAAGGATTAAAAAAAATGACCACATTCACTAAACCCCTAAAATAAAGCAGCTTAATTGAATTTATATTTTGTGATTCATCACAATTCATTCATCAAAAACCTTGTGAATATAATGATTTTCCCTCCTCACAATGCAGAAAGACTGCATTTAATCAGTGGACACCACAATGTTTTTATTACAACACACCTAATAATTGTTTTCTTTACTGAAGTAGAGGTTTATTATTATTGCTAAAGGTACTGCATAGGTGTAAACATACATTTTTTACGATGAGATAGCACTTGTGTAGCCTAAGAAAGTAGCAGAAATGTGAAGAAAGTAGTTTTAAATGCATTTATTTGAAGGGAATCAAGTCTTGAACTTTTTTGGCAACATAGTGATATATTCTTATATACTATACAATGAGGAATTAAACTACAAAATACTAGTCTTCTGCAATTTTTAAATAAGAATAAAATAAGAACATGAAGAACATACTCAATCAACTCAAATTAGCACATTTAGGACAGTATGCAAGTGTGTGTGCATGGACTTTGCAGATGTATTTATCACATGTGCAGCACATAGTATTTTTTTTCCAGTCCTTCTTTGGGGAGCAGAATTGGCATCTCTTCCTCTTGACTGCCCCAGCTGCTGCCTCAGGTGGATCAGGACAAGATTCAGCCCCCAGAACAACTTTCACAAGCGCTACAGGGGCTGCTGTGCAGGGGAAGCACTCCCTTCAATGAATGTCTGAGGTTACAAGTGCTTTTCCCAGCTGCTCCAGGAACTCCCTCCTCTTGTTCCTCCCTCCTCTTGTTCCGATTATTAGGCATCCAGGTAGGGTTGATCTTGTTCCGTATCACAAAGGCATTGTATGAGGACACATCAATGATGTTATGGAATATGACCAGGGGCCAGCAGGCAGTCATCCTCCGGCAGTTGTAAGTTCCAATCACCTTGTCCAGGTTGTCCACGCCTCCTTTGTTGTTGTTGTAGTCCCAGATGATGACTGCTTCCTGTCCTCACGATCACTGATCTCAGCCGTTTTGTGCAGTGTGCTCAGGACGACCACATTCTTGTTCCTCTTTGGGAGGCAAGAAATTAGAGTAGTGGTGGAGGTGAAGGCGAACTTTGATGAGAAGGCCTCTCTCCCCTTGTTCGCGAGGAGTGCAGGGGGAGCTCAGGCTTGTTCTTTCTAACTGTCCAACCTTGGTGATCTTCCTCTTCAGGAGCTGTTGGCTGAGTTCAATCAGTAGCACACATAATCTCCATTTCTCATTGTGTGTGTGTTTGTGTCGTTGTGGTTGGTTTTTGTTGTTTGTAAATTATTTTATAACTGCTGGGTCAAAATTAACCTAAAACAATCTTTGGACCCTGGTGGTGTACAGCTTTCATGGAAAAATGAACAAATGTGATGTTTCACTTTTTCTAATGTTGGGGTCACTCTAGGAAAAGTCATCAAATTTCAAGTTGGAAAAATATAATTTAGGGGGTTTTCTCTGCTGTTAAACATAGTGGCGGGTCATTTTTTACCCTTAAGAAAACACAAATGTTAATGAGTATTCACAGAATGTAAACAAATGTGGCAATCACATCAATACTGTTTTCAGAGTGGAACGGTCACACACATCTGATCATATTCAAGTCAGTTAATGAAATACATAAACGTACCTGAATCCACACTGTATAACTTTTAGTCTTCTCTGCCACTGTTGACAGGCTCTGCTATTCTCGTCCCCATCCTCTCTGCTCCCCACTCTGTGATGGCAGGGGACACAGCAGGATGGATTTGGCACAGAGGCCACACTCCTTGCCCCAACCCTGTCACAGTTTCCCAAAGGGGAGGGGGGGAAACTGCTAATGTGTGTCAGAGACCACAAGAAGATATACAGCATGTTTAGGACCCTCTAATTTGCCTGACCATGTCCCTGATGTGGAAAAACTTTTTATTCCCTCATTACTTGATATACATGTTTGACACCCTTGATAAAGATGAGCAAAAATGATTGTATGAAATAAATAATTCAAATACAGAGCTATATTGTATGCTAAAACAATTGCTCATAAACTCATTTTGTTTAATTAGTAATGATTGCTTTCCCTCAAAAAGGTAGGGGTCAAAATTATTGTCTCCCCTGCTTTCAATAGATTTCAATTTTTCACATTGGGAAGATAACTGAGCCTTTTTCTAAAATATTTTATGAGTTGGAGAACATGTTGGGAGGGATCTTAGACCATTAACCCATACAGAGTCCTTCAAGTATCCTTGCTATCCTTAGTATGTGCTTATGGACTGTACTCTTCCATTGAAACCGTATGGTTTGAATTGGTCCAGAGACTGAGATGGCTTTGCAAAATGTACATTTTGTGGCCAATTAACTATTTCTTTGTGGATTTTGATGTGTGCTTGGGGTTATTGTCTTTAGGCTAAAATATCCTGGTACTTGGTAAAGTTCATGATGCTGACCTTAACAAGGGCCCAATGACCAGTCTAAGAAAAATAACCCCATAACATCAAAGGGCAGGTCACATCCACCACCATATTTTACCTTAGGTATGAGGTACTTTTGTGTTTGCTTCTTTTATTCAACACCAAACCCACCACTGGTGTGCATGGCCAAATAGTTATATTTGAATGTAATCTGACCATAGCACCAGTGCCAATCTTAGTAGTGCCAATGCCTTTTTTCAAACTCCAGGCGGTGCTAAGGTCAGAGTACCAGAGTACCAGGACATTTTAGCCTAAAGCTTAGTTGCCTCTGCCAGGAGGCTGACATGCAAGTGGATCTTCCAGCAAGACAATTTTTATTTTTTATTTTATTTATTTCACCTTTATTTAACCAGGTAGGCTAGTTGAGAACAAGTTCTCATTTGCAACTGCGACCTGGCCAAGATAAAGCATAGCAGTGTGAACAGACAACACAGAGTTACACATGGAGTAAACAATTAGCAAGTCAATAACACAGTAGAAAAAAAAATGGGCAGTCTATATACAATGTGTGCAAAAGGCATGAGGAGGTAGGCGAATAATACAATTTTGCAGATTAACACTGGAGTGATAAATGATCAGATGGGCATGTACAGGTAGAGATATTGGTGTGCAAAAGAGCAGAAAAGTAAATAAATAAAAACAGTATAAAAACAGTATGGGAATGAGGTAGGTGAAAAAGGGTGAGCTATTTACCAATAGACTATGTACAGCTGCAGCGATCGGTTAGCTGCTCGGATAGCTGATGTTTGAAGTTGGTGAGGGAGATAAAAGTCTCCAACTTCAGCGATTTTTGCAATTCGTTCCAGTCACAGGCAGCAGAGTACTGGAACGAAAGGCGGCCAAATGAGGTGTTGGCTTTAGGGATGATCAGTGAGATACACCTGCTGGAGCGCGTGCTACGGATGGGTGTTGCCATCGTGACCAGTGAACTGAGATAAGGCGGAGCTTTACCTAGCATGGACTTGTAGATGACCTGGAGCCAGTGGGTCTGGCGACGAATATGTAGTGAGGGCCAGCCGACTAGAGCATACAAGTCGCAGTGGTGGGTGGTATAAGGTGCTTTAGTGACAAAACGGATGGCACTGTGATAGACTGCATCCAGTTTGCTGAGTAGAGTGTTGGAAGCCATTTTGTAGATGACATCGCCGAAGTCGAGGATCGGTAGGATAGTCAGTTTTACTAGGGTAAGCTTGGCAGCGTGGGTGAAGGAGGCTTTGTTGCGGAATAGAAAGCCGACTCTGGATTTGATTTTTGATTGGAGATGTTTGATGTGAGTCTGGAAGGAGAGTTTGCAGTCTAGCCAGACACCTAGGTACTTATAGATGTCCACATATTCAAGGTTGGAACCATCCAGGGTGGTGATGCTAGTCGGGCATGCGGGTGCAGGCAGCGATCGGTTGAAAAGCATGCATTTGGTTTTACTCGCGTTTAAGAGCAGTTGGAGGCCACGGAAGGAGTGCTGTATGGCATTGAAGCTCGTTTGGAGGTTGGATAGCACAGTGTCCAATGACGGGCCGAAAGTATATAGAATGGTGTCGTCTGCGTAGAGGTGGATCAGGGAATCGCCCGCAGCAAGAGCAACATCATTGATATATACAGAGAAAAGAGTCGGCCCGAGAATTGAACCCTGTGGCACCCCCATAGAGACTGCCAGAGGACCGGACAGCATGCCCTCCGATTTGACACACTGAACTCTGTCTGCAAAGTAATTGGTGAACCAGGCAAGGCAGTCATCCGAAAAACCGAGGCTGTTGAGTCTGCCGATAAGAATTTGGTGATTGACAGAGTCGAAAGCCTTGGCGAGGTCGATGAAGACGGCTGCACAGTACTGTCTTTTATCGATGGCGGTTATGATATCATTTAGTACCTTGAGTGTGGCTGAGGTGCACCCGTGACCGGCTCGGAAACCAGATTGCACAGCGGAGAAGGTACGGTGGGATTCGAGATGGTCAGTGACCTGTTTGTTGACTTGGCTTTCGAAGACCTTAGATAGGCAGGGCAGGATGGATATAGGTCTATAGCAGTTTGGGTCCAGGGTGTCTCCCCTTTGAAGAGGGGGATGACTGCGGCAGCTTTCCAATCCTTGGGGATCTCAGACGATATGAAAGAGAGGTTGAACAGGCTGGTAATAGGGGTTGCGACAATGGCGGCAGATAGTTTCAGAAATAGCGGGTCCAGATTGTCAAGCCCAGCTGATTTGTACGGGTCAAGGTTTTGCAGCTCTTTCAGAACATCTGCTATCTGGATTTGGGTAAAGGAGAACCTGGAGAGGCTTGGGTGAGGAACTACGGGGGGGCGGAGCTGTTGGCCGAGGTTGGAGTAGCCAGGCGGAAGGCATGGCCAGCCGTTGAGAAGTGCTTATTGAAGTTTTCGATAATCATGGATTTATCGGTGGAGACCGTGTTTCCTAGCCTCAGTGCAGTGGGCAGCTGGGAGGAGGTGCTCTTGTTCTCCATGGACTTCACAGTGTCCCAGAACTTTTTGGAGTTGGAGCTACAGGATGCAAACTTCTGCCTGAAGAAGCTGGCCTTAGCTTTCCTGACTGACTGCGTGTATTGGTTCCTGACTTCCCTGAACAGTTGCATATCACGGGGGCTATTCGATGCTATTGCAGATAACCCCAAGCACTAATCAAAATCCACAAAGAAATGGTTAATTGACCATAATATCAACATTTTGCCACGACCATCTCAGTCTTTGGACTTGAAGCCCATTCAAAACCATATAGTTTGAATTAAAGAGGGCAGTCCATAAGAGCACACAAATGAAATCAAGGATCTGGAAAGATTCTCTATGGAAGAATGGTCTAAGATCCCTCCCAACGTGTTCTCCAATCTCATAAAACATTTTAGAAAAAGGCTCAATGTCATTATTTTTTTTATAACTTGTTAAACAAAATCTATTTCTCTGAGCAAATGTATTAGCATAAAATAGTATAATTTCCCATAAAAAAAAAACAACATTATTATTTATTTTATAATGTCTTTTTTCACTAATCTTTATCAAGGGTGCCAATAATGATGGACCTCGCTGTAGCGGTCAGTGTCTCTGGATGTGTTGTAATGTTGAGGATGTGTTGTAATGTACCCCTGGATTGAACCAGGGTATGTAGTGACTCCTCTAGCACTGAGATGCAGTGCCTTAGACCACTGCACCGCTCTGGAGCCCAGTAGGTAAGTGATCACCTGAATAGCTGCTGACAAGAGCTCAGCTGGAGATTGAAGGGTGTCTGTGGGCTGGCGAAAGAGGGGCTGGAAGACCGGAGTGATTGAGGTGGAGAAAGTAAGAATCAAAGTGGAGTCAAGGCACCCTGACATGCTGGGCATGCCCAGTGTTGTCTGGTCTATATCTCTCTTCACCAATCTCCTTTCCTTACTCTCCAATCCATTATCTTCCTCTTTCCCTCATACTCTCCTGATACTCTTTCTCCCCCTCTCTCCCCCCACCCCCTCCTTCCAGCAGGGTATGCCTGCCAGCAGTTCTGTCCATTATCTCGACTCCATTAGCCTTGCAACATCTAGTACCTCAGAGTCAGACGGCTGTGTGATGTTTCCCCCATCTTGTCCATATGTGATCTTGACAGCATGGCTGTGTCCACAGGTAGAGAGGGGGGATGTAATCAAGGCATTTGCCTCATCCGTCACGCTTCCCCCTGCACTATTGTGCTGTCTGAAGGTCTTTCTGCCCATTACATTGTTTTGTTGCATTTTTTACCTCCACTGAAATGTCACAGAGAAAAAGGCACACAACATTGACACCAATAAATAATGCAGCCTGCATTACTCCATCCCCGTCCCTGAGAGTGGAGGGGACATGGCAGAGGAGGCCTTACACTCAAGGGACACCAGGAGCACAGACAAATACCACAGAGTGTATCACATGTGCAAACACACACACACACACACACACACACACACACACACACACACACACACACACACACACACACACACACACACACACACACACACACACACACACACACACACACACACACACACACACACACACACACACACACACACACACACACAGAGAGGGAGAGAGATACAAGCCACTCACCCCTAATGCACAAATATAAAACATGCATAGAAATCTACCATTCCAAAATAACTTACCACAGAGAAACGTCACATACACATATATGTACAGCATGCCCACAACTAATTCAAATTCACATTGGAAATCATGGCAGTCACACACCACCACACTCTGTCTGTGAGGTCACATATTTCTATAGCGATGCTTGGGAAGATATAAATAAAAGCAGACACGCCATATTAACTGTGGTAAAGAGGCATCTGCACTCCTACACACAAACTGTATTGAACACACTTGTGAGGGCATGCATGAAGACAAAAGGCTGATAGACAGACGGAGCATGAGAGTGGGCCCTGAATGGAATGAATTAGATTTTATCACGCCAGAAGGGCAGGTCACACCGCCAGGCACTTTGACAAACACAGTGGTCTGGAAAGGGATTAGAAAGAAAGGTCAGGGAATGCAGGAGTGAGACAGGAAGGAGAATTAAGTCATCACATGCTATCTGAAGTTCAAACAAAGCACCTTCCGCCCACAGCCTTATCTCCTCGGCAGCAGACACACTGGCAGCTCACTTTTTTTGTCTGACTAAATCAAAGCAAGACAAAGCATCAGCTGGATATTAAACCCCTGTTTCTCATTGGTGTTTCTTTCTCTCTCCCTCTTTTTACTCTAGTACCACTCAGAGCTCCTTTCGATGTATCACCTTCCTCCCAGCACAATACCAGTGTAGCAACATGCTCCCTGTGCTCTCCGTGGACATATTCTCAGCAGCAGTTGTTTGAAAGCCTCCCACACGTGTGGATGGCCTAAGAGAGAGAGACACACGCACAGAAAGAGAGAGAAAGGGGAAGAAGGGTAGAGAGAGACAGAAAGGGATGGGAGTGAGAGAGAGAGCATCAGAAAGGGAAGAGCATACAGACATGATGCACTCCCATGTGTTACCCTAGGAGGCAGTGTTGTCTTTAGTTTGAGGGGAGCGTGGATGAGAGAGAGAGACGTAGCTTCTGCTCCTGCCACCTCTCTTGTGTTTGAGAAGGCATGATCACTAGCCACAGACAGTAACCATAGTTACATCACTGATAACAGTAATAAACCTAGTTTGCACACTAGTTTGAAATAAGTATTGTTAGTTGTCATCGCACCCGTAAACTATCCAATGAGAATAAGTTAAAGATTCATTTTCTGTTTGATATGGGCAATCACGGTGACCTTCGTCTTAGAATGAGTATTATTTTAGTTTTGGAATAAAACAGCAGATTGGTAGCCTCAGTGACCATAATTAGTTTGAAAGTGAGAAAAGGAGAAATGAGAAATGAAAAGGTATGAATGTAACCAATGAGAGAGAGAGAAGACAGGACGGACACGATATCGTCAAAGGCAGAGTTATTATAATATATAATAATATATGCCATTTAGCAGACGCTTTTATCCAAAGCGACTTACAGTCATGTGTGCATACATTCTACGTATGGGTGGTCCCGGGAATCAAACCCACTACCCTGGTGTTACAAGCTCCATGCTCTACCAACTGAGCTACAGAAGGACCACATTAATATTACTTTATGGTTACAGCAAGCAATTCAGCTGGTGCCTGGTATTATATGGTGTAAAGAACATCCATTTTGCAGAGAAAGTTGAACTCTTTAGTGTTGTGGGTGATACTATAGCATGGTGACTCTATAATATAACATCAGGTAATCACTACTATACAGTGTGTGCTATGCCTGCATTATTCATATTATTTCCTCATTCAGGTCTTTTTTACACATTGCTACTGTATTTTATCATCCATTAACTTACTTATGTACTGTGTATTAGCACAATTGCTTGAGAGCGTCATTGGATCAGCTGTGCTCTGTATCAGTCCATTATGATCTATTACTATAGCTTCTCCTAAATGACAATCGGGTCATCAGTTTGAGGCTGACAAAATGTAGTGGAGAATGTGTCACCAGAGTACCATGTCAGTGGTAAACTCACTCCCAAGGCCTCATGCCGAGACCTGAAAACCCGTGAATATATTTTTATTGTGGAGATTGTACAACTGAATTGAAAACCTTCCCCCCTCTTGTTCAATTACCATCTCTATCTTTCTATCTCTCTCTCTTTCCTCCCCTTGTAAAGCTCTGGTGCCATGGCAGAGTGACAGGCCTTAGTTCTCACTGATCTGTGAGCACGAGCGACAGCCACTGATCTTGTTTGGAATGGTGCCACCCCAGTGCTAACCATGCCCAGAATATCCCTAGCAGAGAGAGTCATTGAAAAGGATCAACATTTAGCTACGTGCAGAGGGGAGACAGGCTGATATGGTAAGGACTCAAACAGGGGAGGTGGGTGGCATGGCAGTTGGTGAGGAGGGATGCTGCTGCTTGGGATGCTTCCAGCTGGAACTTGACTTACCTTAGCAGGGTCCAATCCATTTCACATCAGCTGGGTTTGGTTTCTACTGCTGCGATCCGGGACCAGGCCACACACAGCTGACTTGGAAGGTGAGACATTTTTCAGGACACACATAACACCTAATGGCAGGCTAGCTGGTACACATAGCATGGCATGGTAAAAAACTGTGTTTATACAAATAAATATTTGCAACTGTTACCCATGTGGCTGACATCGGGGCCCTAGCTACCTATCATCACCAGTCATGTAAATGATGCTACCTGAGACAAGTCATTCTCTTTTAGCTTTTAATTCTAGCCCTTTTGCAACCAAGTAATTTCAACACGTGGTCTTATCAAAGTAGTGCACTATATGAGGAATAAAGATCTCTCTCATTATAACAGAGAGTCTCAGTTATGGGCAATGCCGGGTTGGGTTGCAAAGTACATACTCCTAGAATTGACAAGTAATTCCTTAATTTCTTGCCAGAGTATGCCTTATCTTTAAAGGGAACATTGCAATGCCAACACAGATATATACACTAGTTGCCTACATTCAGCTGAGCTAAACATGCAGTGTACCTCTGGAGCATTAGCTAACAGGGTTGTTAAAAGGCAGTGTTAATCAAACCACTGTGAGATCACGCTGTGTTACACACTCATTCACAACGCTCCTCATTACTTTCCTATTACCCCAGCAGTGTCTTCAGACCCTCAAAGACTCTCTGACGTTAAAACCTATGAGGTGAGGAGGAGCGCAGGGATATTTCTGGTCCTCTAGAACACCTCAGAACCCTGTCTCTTACTCACTGATTGATGGCCATCATTACACAGCTTTTTCATGTTTTGAAGGACAGGAGAATCCAGGAGAATATATGTCAAACACTGTACTGTGTTTATGTTTAGGGCTGCTCATTGGGATCATTTCATTCGCATCCACTCACTCATAGACGGGAACCAGTGTCAACAAACATCAAATATATAATGTACTGACATTAAGGTCTGAAAAGCACTCACCCATCAGGTCATGAGTATTTTTTGGATGCCCTAAAAAGATTATGATCACTTGCCCAAAAATGTAAAGTAGCTATTTTCACCTATACAGAGGGGAAGAACCAGAAACACCAGACTTTTGGCTGTTGACAGTAAAAAAGCCACAGAGCAGGCCACAGAACAGGCTCAACTTGTGCGACTGCTCAGGTCACTTGCCACAGGAAATAGGGCAACCCTTATTGTCAATCCCTGCTATATGAACAATGTATATGGCAAACCCTTGTCACAAGTTGTGACAACCAACAAAACAAACAACAGTTAGTGACAATCAAGAAAACTCTTGGTTGATACTGCTAGACACTTAAAAGGACATTTAAACTTCATATTCATCATCTCCAGCACCTACCCCAACATTAACATACAGTAAGTGAAAGTGGCACGTTTCTATGTTTTGTGGAAAAAACTGATAACAGGAGATAAGTGTTTCTGATGACATCATCAATGTGCATCATATGATTTTAACCAATTATGGGTAGGCATTGCCTACTAACTGGTTGACAATGTCATTGGAAACACTTATTTTCCTCTCTTTTTTATTGCAAAATATAAAATGCACCCTTTGCACATACTGTATGTTGATGTTGGGGTGGTACGGTTGAAAAATTGCGAAATTTCCCTTTAAAACATTAAGGAGTTGATGTGACAACACTGGTTGGATGTTTAACTATTGCAAGTAATCACAACAGTTTACACGCAACATCCGTTCTCATCAGTGGTATGACAATGATCAATTTGTTTACTTAACTAGACATGCTTGGATTGTGTATGTAATTCCAGCACTGCGCTAACCAGTACATCTGAACCATTCTCTGCAAGACCAATTGATTAGTGCAAATAAATCATGTCGACACTGTAGGCAACTTCATCACAACTGAACCAAACTGTAAAATCCCCCTAAGTATTGTCTTTATGGAACAACAGTTGTCAATAGACATTACCGTCAGGCCCTCAAGCCATTAGTCTCCTGCAGGGCACTGATTTGGTGGGCCAGCTGTGAGGGTACAGCACTGTGTCTCTTCGGTGAGATCCAATGCCTCAAGGCATAGGGAGGGAGGGCCTGGGGAAGGGAGGTCATAGAGAGTGAGATAGAGATGGTGTGAGAGATAAAGAAGTAGAGAGAGATAGAGGCAGAGTGAGAGGAGAGAAATGGAGAGGAAGGGTGAATAAGGGCTGTTGTGCTAAACAGAGTGTGGCATGGCACCCCCACAGATGTGCTTATTAATGAGCTTGCTGGCGTTTAATTTCCCTGTCACCTTGGCGACCCCATATCGAGGAGACAAGCGGCGCAGTGGGACCGCCACAACAGTGCAGTCTGGGAACAGGGGGCGCCGTCACCAACA
This sequence comes from Oncorhynchus keta, assembly GCF_023373465.1. Taxonomy (NCBI): domain Eukaryota; kingdom Metazoa; phylum Chordata; class Actinopteri; order Salmoniformes; family Salmonidae; genus Oncorhynchus; species Oncorhynchus keta. The sequence goes on from NC_068437.1 coordinate 34,425,482, forward strand.
CAGCCTGCTGGAAGAGACAGGGACTTCTTAGGAGCACTGACTTCTGAGGGCTGGAGAAGGTTGGGCGCTGCAAGAGACGAGGCCTGTTGACTCAAAAGAAAGTGTTACTGAGCGAAATGACTGTGGAACGGTGGGGTGGAGGGGATGAAGAGTATGATGAGGTTGAGGGAGATGACTGAGCTGGTTGAGTTGAGGATGAAATCGATTTTGATTTGCCACATGTTTCATAAACAACAGGTATAGATTAACATTGAAATACTTACTTACGGTTCATTTTCCAACAATGTAAAGCTAAAGGTCTTTAAAAAAATATTTATACCGTACTGCACAGTGCCTTTGGAAAGTATTCAGACAACTACTACTACTTTTTCCACATCAGCCTTATTCTAAAATGGATAAAATAACAATTTCCTCAGCAATCTACACACAATACCCCATAATGACAAAGCGAAATGTTTTAAGGTCCCAAAGAACACAGTGGCCTCCATCATTCTTAAATGGAAGAAGATTGGAACCACCAAGACTCTTCCTAGAGGGGCCTTGGTCAGGGAGGTGACCAAGAACCCGAAGGTCACACTGACAGAGCTCTAGAGTTCCTCTGTGGAGATGGGAGATCAATCTCAACAACAATCTCTGCAACACTCCACCAATTAGGCCTTTATGGTAGAGTGACCAGACGGAAGCCAGTCCTCAGTAAAAGGCAAATGACAGCACACTTGGAGTTTGCCAAAAGGCACCTAAAGACTCTCAGACCAGAAACTAGACTATTTGGCCTGAATGCCAAGCGTCCCGTCTGGAGGAAACCTGTCACTATCCCTACGGTGAAGCATGGTGGTGGCAGCATCATGCTGTGGGGATGTCTTTCAGGGGATTGAGGCAAAGATAAACGAAGCAAAGTACTGCTCCAGAGCACTCAGGACCTCAGACTGGGGCCAAGGTTCACCTTCCAACAGAACAATGACCCTAAGCACACAGCCAAGACAACGCAGGAATGGTTTATGGACAAGTCTCTGAATGTCCTTGAGTGGCTCAGCCAGAGCCAGGACTTGATCCTGATCTAACATCTCTGGAGAGACCTAAACAATAGCTGTGCACCAACACTCCCCATCCAACCTAATTTTACCTTTATTTAACCAGGCAAGTCAGTTAGGAACATATTCTTATTTTCAATGACGGCCTGGGAACAGTGTTCAGGGGCAGAACGACAGATTTGTACCTTGTCAGCTCGGGGGTTTGAACTCGCAACCTCCCGGTTACTAGTCCAACGCTCTAACCACTAGGCTACGCTGCCGCCCCTGACAGAGCTTGAGACGATCTGCAGAGAAGAATGGGAGAAACTCCCCAAATACAGGTGTCATACCGAAGAAGACTCGAGGCTGTAATCACTGCCAAAGGTCCTTCAACAAAGTACTGAGTAAAGGGTCTGAATAGTTATGGAAAGGTTATTTTCCCGTTTTTTGTATTTTTATTGTTAGCAATAATTAAAAATATATATTTTGCTTTGTCATTATGGAATATTGTGTGTCGACTGATGAAGGGGGAAAAACTATTTAATCAATTTTAGAACAAGGCTGTAACAAAATGTGGAAAAAGTCAAGAGGTCTGAATGAGGTCCGAAGGTACTGTATATACATATAGGTAGTGGTAAAGTGACAAGGCAACAGTATATATAATAAGCAGTAGCAGCATCTCATGTGGTGAGTGTGAAAGTATGTGTGTTTGTTTATGGCGTTTGTATGCGTGTGTGGGCGTATGGATTGTGTGTGTGTGTGTGTGTGTGTGTGTGTGTGTGTGTGTGTGTGTGTGTGTGTGTGTGTGTGTGTGTGTGTGTGTGTGTGTGTGTGTGTGTGTGTGTGTGTGTGTGTGTGTGTGTGTGTGTGTGAAAGTGTGTGTTGAGGTGTCAGTGAAAGTATGTGTGGGTAGAGTCCAGTGTTTGGGTAGTCCGGGTAACTATTTGATGAACTACCTAGCTACCTAGGTATTCAGGATCCTGCTGGTCCGAGACTTGGTGCCCTGGTACCGCTTGCCATGTGGTAGCAGAGAGAACAGTCTATGGCTTGGGTGGCTGGAGTCTGACCATTTTTTGGGCCTTCCTCTGACACCTCCTGATATAGAGGTCCTAGATGGCAGGGAGCTCGACTCCAGTGATGTACCGGGCCGTACTCATCACCCGATGTAGTGCCTTGCGGTTGGGGTGCCTTGCAGCTATCACACCAAGTGGTGATGTAGTCAGTCAAGATGCTGTCATTGCTGAAGCTTTAGACATTTTGGAGGATCTGAGGGACAATGTTAAATATTTTCAGCACTGCCAGGAGTCTGACCTCCTCCCTATATTCTGCATCATCATCATAAATGATCAGTCTTACCACCGTCGTGTCGTCAGTAAAGTCGTGGTTGAACGGGGAGTACAGGATGGGACTAAGCACACACCTTCGAGGGGCCCGCATGTTGATGGTCAGAGTGGCGGATGTGCCATTGCCTACCATCTGGGGGTGGCCCGTCAGGAAGTCTATAGAGATTGCTTCCTCTGTGGATCTGTTGGCGCCCCCCTTGGGTTGTGCCGTGGCGGAGATCTTTGTGGGCTATACTTGGCCTTGTCTCAGGATGGTAAGTTGGTTATTGAAGATAACCCTCTAGTGGTGTGGGGGCTGTGCTTTGGCAAAGTGGGTGGGGTTATATCCTACCTGGTTGGCCCTGTCCGGGGGTGTCATCGGATGGGGCCACAGTGTCTCCTGACCCCTCCTGTCCCATCCTCAAGTATTTATGCTGCAGTAGTGTATGTGTCGGGGGCTAGGGTCAATCTGTTATATCTGGAGTACTTGTCCTGTCTTATCCGGTGTCCTGTGTGAATTTAAGTATGCTCTCTATAATTCTCTCTTTCTCTCTTTCTTTCTTTCTCTTGGAGGACCTGAGCCCTAGGACCATGCCTCAGGACTACCTAGGCATGATGAATCCTTGCTGTCCCCAGTCCACCTGGCCGTGCTGCTGCTCCAGTTTCAACTGTTCTGCCTGCGGCTATGGAACCCTGACCTGTTCACCGGACGTGCCTCCTATCCCAGACCGGCTGTTTTCAACTCTCTAGAGACAGCAGGAAGGGTAGAGATGCTGTCAATGATCGGCTATGAAAAGCCAACTGACATTTACTCCTGAGGTGCTGACTTGTTGCACCCTCGACAACTACTGTGATTGTTATTATTTGACCATGCTGGTCATTTATGAACATTTGAACATCTTGGCCATGTTCTGTTATAATCTCCACTCGGCACAGCCAGAAAAGGACTGGCCACCCCTCATAGCCTGGTTCCTCTCAAGGTTTCTTCCAAGGTTTTGGCCTTTCTAGGGAGTTTTTCCTAGCCACCGTGCTTCTACACCTGCATTGCTTGCTGTTTGGGGTTTTAGGCTGGGTTTCTGTACAGCACTTTGATATATCAGCTGATGTAAGAAGGGCTACATAAATCAATTTGATTTGATTTGACCACTTCCGTATTGAGCGCATCACTAGTACTTCCTATTTGAGTTTTTGCTCGCAAGCAGGAACCAGGAGGATCAGTTATTGTAAGATTTGGCAAAGGGAGGGCAAGGGAGGGCCTTGTACAGTATGTGTTTCTGTGTGTGGACTTCAACTGCACATGATAGCAGAACTGGTCAGGAGCCTGCAAAACGTTGGCTATCCACTGCAGCGCCATCTTAAAATGGCAGACCATGAGGCTAAGGGAAATTGCTGTGGATTGGTGGAGTTGAAAGCATGAGGAGGAATATGAGTTAATTTTTGACTATTAAAGTAAGTCAGAAATGTCAGACTTGGCTGAAGACAAAACTACAGGTTGTAAAGTATAACTGCTAGACAGGAGGAACATGCTGAAATTATGACAGTAAATAAAGGGGTTAGCAGTACACTGTCTGTAGAAATAGTAACTAAAGGAAGTGAATATAAATTACTTACACAAGGTTAAAGGTTCAATGCAGCTGTATTTGTCGAGATATCAAATAATTTCTGGATAACAATTAGGCAAATTTATGGTGATAATTGTTTGAATTACATTGGTAAAACGGAAAAAAAATAGCTTGTCAGTAACGAACAATTTCTTAAGCAAGTATTTTGATAGGACTGTCTGGGAGTGGTTTTGCGTGGGGAGGGGAAAACGGAGAAAAAGCAGTTATTGTTAAAGAGGTTTAGAACTCTTTCTTATTGGTCTATGTCACTAGACAGACCAAAATTCCATCCCACCAAAACAGGCTAAAAACCCAGGAATTTCTCATCACACAGGGTTTTTAGCAAGATGCAGATAACACATTCTAAAGACAGAAATATTTGTGCCATACCATTCCCAGCTAGGTGCCTGATGAACTAACATGCCAATGAAAATTGGAAATGGTGAGTAAGGACAATGGTGACAACTATAGAACATGAACCCATAGTTAACCTGAATTCAATCCATATCAATATGATGTCAGAGTAGCAGTGGGTGATCAGGAAGCCCAGTGTGAGTCATTTCTGTCCTTGCTCTTAGGCCTGGGCCCATATCCACAAAGCGTTTCAGAATAGAGCATTGGTTGTAAATGCTGAGAATAGAGACATTTTGCTCCTACTCTGGTGGGTAAAAATAAAAGCTATGCATGAAACCTCTTTTGTCATAGGAATCACTCCAAGTTGACAGATAGTTAGCTGTGCTAATCAGTTAAGTGTTACCACTAGGCTAATAAATGTACATGTTTTTCTTTCAATTATTTTAGTACCTACATCATGTTATTTCAAGTTAGCCATTTGGAACACAACATCAAGTTGTTCAAAATATCTCTAAATTGGGCAAGCCTATAAATTGTGCAAATAAAGGCATCTTTAGTGCTTATGTTAACTTTGATTGTGTTCGCTGAAAATTATAGACCTTTCAAAACGTTACATGCAAGTGTTTTATGCAACCTTATCGCCAAATGACTTGATGCCTACTGTGCCAAAGTGATTTAGAGTTGTCAAATGGGAGTGACGTTGAATGTGTTGATAACGTTAATATTGTGAAAATCAATTATCAACATTTTATAAAAAAGGGTTATGCATGCCAACAAATTAGGCAATAATTAAGAGTAGGCAAAGTGATCGTGTCAGGCGAAACTTATATACAACTTTTTACCAACATTATGCAACATTTGATGTTCAGTCACATTCACTGTCGTTGTCTGAAGGGTGTTATATAGAGATCACATCTGGCGATTGGTTATGTCCCCATTTTTCACAACAATAACTATCTTTCTTTTGCGGTACCTCAAAGTGTCGTGATTACCAGCTGACATGAACTTTTATGAGGTGATTTTACTCCTGGCTCAGAGTTTGTCTGTTCAGTGTCTTAACCTCTCTGCGCACGGAGCCCGCTAGCGGGCTGAAATTCCACAACATACGGTGATCGCTACATAAATAGTCATATTAAACATTCATGAACATACAAGTGTCTCACATGTATCGAAAACCTAGAATCTTGCTAATCCAACTGCGTTGTCAGATTTAAAAAAGGATTTACTGCGAAAGAATACGATGCTATTATCTGGGCATAGAGCCCCATTTAAAAAAAACATTTTTTTAACCTGTTGCGACGAGCCATCCCGGATCCGGGATCGTGAATACAGCCTCAAGCTCATTACCATAACGCAACGTTAACTATTCATGAAAATCGCAAATGAAATGAAATCAATATGCTAGCTCTCAAGCTTAGATTTTTGTTAACAACACTGTCATCTCAGATTTTCAAAATATGCTTCTCAACCATTGCAAAACAAGCATTTGTGTAACACTATTGATAGCTAGCGTAGCATTTAGCGTAGCATTTAGCGTAGCATTTAGCGTTAGCATTCAGCAGGCAACATTTTCACAAAAAAACAGAAAAACATTCAAATAAAATCATTTACCTTTTGAAGAACAGATGTTTTCAATGAGGAGAGTCTCAGTTAGATAGCAAATGTTCAGTTTTTACAAAAATATTATTTGTTTAGGACAAATCGCTCCGTTTTCTGCATCACATTTAGCTACGAAAGAAACCTGTATCCAGGATTGTGTAAATCTATCCGCAAGCTCATTAGCATAACGCAACGTTAACATTCATGAAAATCGCAAATGAAATGAAATAAATCTATTTGCTCTCAAGCTTAGCCTTTTTTTAACAACACTGTCATCTCAGATTTTCAAAAATATGCTTCTCAACCATTGCAAAACAAGCATTTGTGTAACACTATTGATAGCCTAGCATAGTATTATGCCTGACATGCCTGACATTCAGCAAGCAACATTTTCACAAAAACCAGAAAAACATTAAAATAAAATCATTTACCTTTGAAGAACTTTGAAGAACTTCCGATGTTTTCAATAAGGAGACTCTCAGTTAGATTGCAAATGTTCAGTTTTTACAAAAAGATTATTTGTGTTGACAAATCGCTCCGTTTTCTCCATCACGTTTGGGTAAGAAAAAAAACGAAAATTAAGTCATTAAAACTTAGAGATTACGCAATAATTTCGACACAGGACACCGGGCGGACCCCTGGTAAATGTCGTCTCTTATGGTCAATCTTCCAATGATATGCCTACAAATACGTCACAATGCTGCAGACATCTTGGACGAACGGCAAAGAGCATAAGCTCGTTCACGGCACATTCACAGCCATATAAGGAGACGATAGAAAAACAGAGCTTCAAAAATTCTGCTCATTTCCTGTTTGAGTTTCCTCTTGGTTTCGCCTGTAGCATGAGTTCCGTGGCACTCACAGATAATATCTTTGCAGTTTTGAAAACGGCAGAGTGTTGTCTTTCCAAAGCTGCCAATTATATGCGTAGTTGAGCATCTTTTCGTGACAAAATATTGCGCTTAAAACGGGCACGTTTTTTTAATCAAATAATGACATAGTGCCCCCATAGGTTGAAGAGGTTAACCAGCACAGACGTAACATAATCACAAACTGCATTAAAACAAATAGTTTACCTTTGACGGTCTTCATCTGTTTGCAATTCCAATGCTCATTGTTACACAATGAATGATCTTTTGTTTGATAAAATCAGTTTTTATAGCCTAACACGAAACATTTTGTGAACCGCTTGTGTCGTGAATTCCGTCTCATTCCATTTTCGATGACACATTCCAGGTAAATATCCCACACAGAACGTGACTTTTCCAGTCATGTTTGGTTTCACTGCAATCAACTGGCTTGTTTGTAACACAATCAAACCTGAATGGGACATTTCGCGGGATGTATTGACTGAAAGAAACCGATTTGAAGACAACAAGTCATGACATCATTGTGCACCAATGATTTGTCTTTTAACCCAATGACCACTGATCGTCTTGAAATCTAGCTGGGTAGATAGCCAATGAGCTGAGGTAAACGGCAATATGCCATGTTTATGTATTGGAAGACCAACCCATGTAGTAAGCTAAAGCGTATAGTGAGTCATTCGCTATTGAAGTTTCATACCGGAAGGAGAAACACATATTACACACTGCATTGTTTGGTAAACGTGCAGATTCAGCTGTTTATATATCAGTCATTATGGCGACTAAGTCAAGGAAATCTAAGTCTAGATATACAGATGTACACACAATTTTAGAATAAATTGATTGGGAAGGCGAGACAGAGATTGTTGTAGGACGATTCATTTAGCGATTGTGGAGGAATATTTTTTGAACGGGAGAGGACTGGTAAGTTCTTATCATGCTAAAGCCCTTGTTTGAAACTAATAATATAAAATATTATTTGTGATTTTTTTTTAATTTTAGAAGCAATATATAAACATGTTATGTCATGAAATGTGAGATGCGTGTGTCTGCCGCCCCACTCCAACCCACATGAAATAGCCTATTTGAGGCTGTTGAGGAGAGGGCAGGACCACATCAATGGCCAAAGTGAAATAGAGACAGTAGATACAGCTTGTCTGTTGTAATATAATAGAGACAGTAGATCTAGCTGAAATGTCATAATATAAAAGAGACAGTAGATCTAGTAGGTCATACAAATATATTCAATCTTATGTTCCCTGTACTCTCTCTATATATCTGTTTATTATACGTGTTGATACAGGGCTCATATGTGAAACTATTCTAACTGAACATTTTCTTTCACTGACTCCGAATGGGAGTCTTATCCGGTGTCCTGTGTGAATTTAAGTATGCTCTCTCTAATTCTCTCTTTCTCTCTCTCGGAGGACCTGAGACCTAGGACCATGCGTCAGGACTACCTGGCATGATGACTCCTTGCTGTCCCCAGTCCACCTGGCCTTGCCGCTGTTCCAGTTTCAACTGTTCTGCCTGCGGCTATGGAACCCTAAACTGTTCATTTTTACTCTTGAGGTGCTGTCCTGTTGCACCCTCTACAACCGCTGTGATCTCCACCCGGCACAGCCAGAAGAGGACTGGCCACCCCTTGTAGCCTGGTTCCTCTCTGGGTTTCTTCCTAGGTTTTGGCCTTTCTAGGGAGTTATTCCTAGCCACCGTGCTTCTACCCCTGCATTGCTTGCTGTTTGGGGTTTTAGGCTGGGACTATATAAATAGATTTGATTTGATAGCGGACTGAGGGTCTTCCAAATATTGAAAGTGTGTAAATAGTTAACCATGTTATTTTGTAAATGTATATATACTGTATATATTTTTTCATATATTTTTTAATCAATATTTTTTTTTTAAATCCATTATTTTTTTTAATGTATTTTTCTACATTTTTTGGGGGGAGATGTGTTAGAATACCATTTTGGTATTTTGTATATACAGTGGGGCAAAAAAGTATTTAGTCAGCCACCAATTGTGCATGTTCTCCTACTTAAAAATATGAGAGAGGCCTGTAATTTTCATCATAGGTACACTTCAACTATGACAGACAAAATTAGAAAAAATCACATTGTAGGATTTTTTATGAATTTATTTGCAAATTATGGTGGAAAATAAGTTTGGTCAATAACAAAAGTTTAACTCAATACTTTGTTATATACCCTTTGTTGGCAATAACAGAGGTCAAATGTTTTCTGCAAGTCTTCACAAGGTTTTCACACACTGTTGCTGGTATTTTGGCCCATTCCTCCATGCAGATCTCCTCTAGAGCAGTGACGCTTTGTGGCTGTTGCTGGGCAACACGGACTTTCAACTCCCTCCAAAGATGTTCTATGGGGTTGAGATCTGGAGACTGGCTAGGCCACTCCAGGACCTTGAAATGCTTCTTACGAAGCCACTCCTTCGTTGCCCGGGCGGTGTGTTTGGGATCATTGTCATGCTGAAAGACCCAGCCACGTTTCATCTTCAATGCCCTTGCTGATGGAAGGAGGTTTTCACTCAAAATCTCACGATACATGGCCCCATTCATTATTTCCTTTACACAGATCAGTAATCCTGGTCCATTTGCAGAAAAACAGACCCAAAGCATGATGTTTCCACCCCCAAGATTCACAGTAGGTATGGTGTTCTTTGGATGCAACTCAGCATTCTTTGTCCTCCAAACACGATGAGTTGAGTTTTTACCAAAAAGTTATATTTTGGTTTCATCTGACCATATGACATTCTCCCAATCTTCTTCTGGATCATCCAAATGCTCTCTAGCAAACTTCAGACGGGCCTGGATATGTACTGGCTTAAGCAGGGGGACACATCTGGCACTGCAGGATTTGAGTCCCTGGCGGCGTAGTGTGTTACTGATGGTAGGCTTTGTTACTTTGGTCCCAGCTCTCTGCAGGTCCCCACGTGTGGTTCTGGGATTTTGCTCACCGTTCTTGTGATCATTTTGACCCCACGGGGTGAGATCTTGCGTGGAGCCCCAGATCGAGGGAGATTATCAGTGGTCTTGTATGTCTTCCATTTCCTAATAATTGCTCCCACAGTTGATTTCTTCAAACCAAGCTGCTTACCTATTGCAGATTCAGTCTTCCCAGCCTGGTGCAGGTCTACAATTTTATTTCTGGTGTCCATTGACAGCTCTTTGGTCTTGGCCATAGTGGAGTTTGGAGTGTGACTGTTTGGGGTTGTGGACAGGTGTATTTTATACCGATAACAAGTTAAAACAGGTGCCATTAATACAGGTAACGAGTGGAGGACAGAGGAGCCTCTTAACATCATCCTCCAAGCTGGGAGTTTTTGATGTTGTCTTAAAACAGGTTTGACCAAGATTCCTAGAACCTTTTCTGAGATGCTTTGTGGATTCGGGCCAAGGTCAGGGGCCATTTCCTTCTGCTCATTAGGACCTGCAGGCTGGACACCATTAGGGCCCTCCCTTTCCAGCCGCGCTCTGCACTGCAGCCCTGGTGACTGTCAGATTGACATTTCACCAACAGAAAGATGAACAAGCTGTTTGGCAGCAGGTGTAAACAGTGCCATTAAATCTCACAATTGTTCTGCCCTCCCCATGCTCATTCACAAAGTATGGAAAACCTCCACCAAAAAACGTCCTTCCCCTCCCACCCGCTGCCACCCCTTCATTGGGAAAGCATGAGCTCACTGCTGGCTCAATTAGGCCTAGTTCTGAGGTGGACATAATGACTGCAATTAGGGACACCTTCAGAGCCAGACAAATCAGCCCGTTCAGCAGCTACAGGAATATGATGCTGTTAAGGTCACTGGCAGTCTGCGTGCGTGAACAAAATACCAAGCATGGTTGTCACCACCATCACTGACACAGTTTTCTCTGTTTCAGGCTGCACCTGAAATACCATGCCCAGTGATAATGGTAAGTGAAATGGCATCCCCTATGACAAATGCATACTAAGAGTGGAGATTAGGTGAAGAGGAATGCATTAGGTCTTAAAATTAATGTACAATGTTGTAGTCTACACATGTGCAGAATGGTTGATCAGGCCAAAGCTAATCACTAGTCTTTAGGAGTCTGATATTCCAATGGTGAACAGTGGATCATTTAGAAACTAATCTGGTCGAGCCCTCTCTCTTTTTCGTCTCATTTTATTTTACCTTAGAGGCATCATCTCTTTAATCATCATCGCCATCATTGTAATTACCATTCACATCATCATAATCCTAAAGACATTAAACAGTCTGTCGCTAATTCTGCATGACAAAGAGCTGGGGCCTCGATAGCTAGCCTCACTGACTGACTGACTGACTGCACTCTGTGGTAAGCTAAATGAGTGGTGCCAAACTGGTTTTCCAATCACAACCGAGGAGGCAGTGTTGAATTAATTAATGACAGAACTCTGACCAATCAACTTCCACTCAAACATGAATAACCTGTAGGTCACTAAATCAACCAAATCACTCACATTTTTCCAAAAGATGTATATTTATTATTATTATTATTATTTACTCCTACAGATTTAAAATAACCAAATCTGTGAAAATGCCAATCCTTTGCACCTTGTGTGTGTTACCCAGACTCAACGGGATTCAGTTTTAATTTGTATTAGCAAAATAGCTTTTTGGATCATTCATCTTATAATGATGGCAGTCCACTCCCACTCTAAATGAAAGCTTGACCCGTGTGTATTGTAAAATGGTGGATGGGGATTTAGATAATGGGGTATTGGTGAACAGAAGCGTTGCAGAGTTTGGATAAGAACAGCTGTTGATTTCCTGAAGCTCAGCCAAAAGCCAAAACCCTAGGGTGAATCACTTTCCCCTATAGAGACAGTGGGTTATAGGCCCTGAAGTTAAGAGTGTCTACTGCTGGTCTCTACCTCTGTCACAATTCAATGAAGCTTTACGTCTATTTTGTTTGGCCAGCTACAGTAGCATGTTTGTACTAATCAACCAACTCAGACTTTCTCATCATGGTCTTCCTCAAATTATGGGCACGTTCTGTCCATATGAAGCAATGAATGTGTGGGGAATCTCTAGCCATCCTACATGTTATTAAAATGTTTCTGGGTTGCCAGGCTCCATATCTGTCACTCACCTACTGTAGCTGGAGAATTGGCGTGTTCCTGTCCTCGTCAGGCATCCTGGGCCAAATGCTGTCACTATGTAAAACTAGACCTGAGAGAAACACTGCAGTGATGGAACAATGCCTTATGAGATGCAGCAGAGGTGATAGGCTGTCAGTGTGATGCAGATACAGGCCAATGGAGGAGGTGAGCATGGAGTTAAATGTTCTGTACAATAATATAAAGTGCTAACATCGTAGCTTTACACACCCTGCTTTGTACTTCAGGTGGTTTGCTTCGGGCTGTCTATACTGGTGTGTCAGTTTAATAAATTGATATATACTGCAAATAGGATCTAGGACACTGTGTGAGTATTTCAATAGTTGTCCATAGATAAACATAAGGGTCACTTTAATTGGCGGTCAGTGCTGTTTTAATGAGCATAGCCTTATTTATATTAAAGCATATTGGATGACTGTCACATTCCATTCACCCAGCTCAATGTGAAATAGATAGGTTTAGGCTACTACATGATACTCATATTTTCCCTGTACCCATCATAAGGTTGCTACAACCTAGCCTATGAATGAAAGTTTACAACGTAGGTGCACAGGTCGGGAGAATTTTGAGTAATCAAGGTGACAGACAGTGACACGTTCAATACCGCCTTGCATACTTGCAATGATTACACCCTGCAATCTACGGTGTAATCCTTAGTCCAACAGTTGAAAATTAGAGTTTCTATTAGACAAATTCAGGCATGTTTTTCCCCGTTTCATTTCTTTTGCTTCTGTTTAAGAAACGTTTTTCAACAGAATCGGCAACACGGATAGACTCCTGACACACACGCAAACACAGTTCACTTTCATAACAGCCATAGAACACCATGATCACTTTCCTCGTTTTATGTATAATTGATTCTCGCAACTATCTATGCGCTCTCCTCCTTTTTAATTTGCTTATGGACTTCAGACGCCTCACAAGTCATCTACCGGCAGCTTCATTAAATAGTACCCGCAAAACACCAGTCTCAATGTCAACAGTGACGAGGCGAATCCGGGATGCTGGCCTTCTAGGCAGAGTTCCTCTGTCCAGTGATCTTTTGCCCATTTTAATATTTTATCTTTATTGGCCAGTCTGAGATAGGCCAGTCTTTTTCTTTGCAACTCTGCCTAGAAGGCCAGCATCTGTTTCTCAAACTAGACACTCTAATGTACTTGTCCTTTTGCTCAGGTGTGCACCGGGGCCTCCCACTCCTCTTTCTATTCTGGTTAGAGCCAGTTTGCGCTGTTCTGTGAAGGGAGTGGCACACAGCGTTGTACGAGATCTTCAGTTTCTTGGTAATTTCTCGCATGGAATAGCCTTTGTTTCTCAGAACAAGAATAGGCTGATGAGTTTCAGGAGAAATGTCTTTGTTTCTAGACATTTGGAGCCTGTAATCGAACCCACAAATGCTGATGCTCCAGATACTCAACTAGTCTAAAGAAGGACAGTTTTATTGCTTCTTTAATCAGGACAACACTTTTCAGCTGTCCTAACATAAATGAAAAAGGGTTTTCTAATGATCAATTAGCCTTTTAAATGACACATTTGGATAAGCTAAAACAACATGCTATTGGTTGAGTGATGGTTGCTGATAATGGGCCTCTGTACGCCTGTGTAGATTTTCCATTGAAAATGTCAGCCTTTTCCAGCTACAATAGTCATTTACAACATTAACAATGTCTACACTGTATTTCTGATCAATTTGGTGTAATTTTAATGGCCAAAAAAAAGTAGCTTTTCTTTCAAAAACAAGGACATTTATAATTGACCCCAAACGTTTGAACGGTAGTGTATATAGCTATCTCTCTTTCTCTCTCTCTCTCTTTCTCTTGCTTCTCCTTAATTTTGGAAGAAATTAGTTTGTTCAAAACTGTTCAACGATGGTCTTTGTCTCGCTTTGAGTCAACTACTCACCATATGTCATGCACTGCAGTGCTCTAGCTAGTTGTAGCTTATGCTTTCAGTACTAGATTCATTATCTTCACCTTTTATTGGGTGGACAACATATCAGTTCATGCTGCAAGAGCTCTGATAAGTTGGAGGACGTCCTCCGGAAGTTGTCATAATTACTGTGTATGTCTATGGAAGAGGGTGAGAACCATGAGCCTCCTAGGGTTTGTATTGAAGTTAATGTACCCAGTGGAGGCCAGAATCTATCTAGTAGTGGGTACTAGGGAAGGATCTGTCAATGTATCAAATCCTGCGCACAATCATTACACCAACTTGTCTTGAAAAATGCATATTAATTACAACAATATACTATTATGTATTATGTATGCATGTGTGGAGTAATTATCCAGTGAGAATACATTATCCGACCTACACAAGGAAATCTGTCTGAATAATTCTGATAGAACTAAGGTTTTATAAACAGAATACAGATGCACATAGTTTGATCATTCTCCTTTCTATGATGATTCTTATCTTCCTCTCAGTAAAGTCTCCTGACTCTGACTCTCTATGTTTAACGGGATACTCTTGAATTACAACACTGGTAAATAAGTGTTTTATTTGTCCGGGAGACCCCAACACATACTTACAGAAGGGCTAAAAGTGATCACAGTTCAAATAAATGGCACATCCTGGACATAATTTTGTGCTGGATGATAAAGAAATACTACAAAGAGTTGGTGGCAAGTTAGGGTCATTTTAGTGACCCAAAAAAATAGTCACAGATGATGTGCTTTTAAAAGGGAGGTTAGGGAGACAATGCTTTGCCATTAACCATTAACTATAGACACACTGAATACATTCATGAATAAAGTTAACATACTGTCTAAGACCAATGGACTGGTAATACTTCAGGAGCTCAGCATGTCATTACAAGTATGTATGCAGAAAACTCAGTAACACAAATACTAACTATTTTAAAAATCAAAGACTTTATGTAAAGCAGAAACTTCATGAAATGAACATATGAGACATTGGGAATCCCCAGCAATGCCCCTACAGCTTACGCACACACTCATTCTGACAGTATGTTGATTATAGTGCCCTTTGGTGGAGCCAGTCTCTCCCATTGGTGATAATACAGCCTGACACTCTCCACATGTTTGCCCCTTGGCCCCACCAGTAGCAGCTGGCAGGGAACTATGATGAAGTTGGAGCCTTTCCTTCCCATTTACCCTCCAAGACATCTAATCTTTGTATTTCAGGTATAAAAATATGCTCTGCCAGCCATTCAGCATAGCTCCAATTTCCCCTCTCACAATACTGCTCCTGATGTTTCAAAGTCACCAGAAGATCATTTCATACAGTGTGGCTACAGAGAAATAGAGAGAGAGAAAACTAAATTGACTGTGCTCCTCCAGCAGCAGTATATGGTTATATGAAACATGCAATCATACCCACTGTTGAGGAGTTGGTGGAGTCTTATAAGGTCTGTAGTCTTTCTGGCTTCTAGGTGCTGGAGAGTCATCATTCCAAAGTAAATGTGACAGCTTGGATAGATGTTGATTTATGGTGGCCCTCTTGCCCTCTGCACCCCTATCTCTCTGCCATCAGACGACATTTGCAAAGTTCGGCATGGGTATGAAGTGCCATCCACCCATGCATTCCACTCTGAAACTAGTAGATAGAGTGGTGACAAATTCAAAATTGTGAACAAATGTGGACAGCTACATCTTTTTTTATCAATATAGAAAATCTAATCTAATATACTTGCACTTGTTTTTTTTTGTGAACTACCATCACTTGCATTATACAGTACATTATTGTAGACTTCTTGGGATACTGTATTACGACTTCTAGGAGTAGTGGGTGCGGAGTCAGGCGCAGAGAGCAGAGGTTAAAGGACAACTGCATTTATTCCGGAGAAAAGTAGGTCACGCCAAAACACCAGGCGCATACAATGACCGGCCCAAAAACAGGACACAAACAGTCCGGAAAAATACAAAAATATCACATCCACAAAACGAACAGAGAAACAAGCCCGCACAAAAGCCGGCGGGCCTACTGGGTTTAAATAGCCCACAATCAAAACATAAACACAAAACAGGTGCAACTAATCAGACACAACTAAATGAAACAGAAAAGGGGATCGGTGGCAGCTAGTAGGCCTGCGACGATGACCGCCGAGTGCCGCCCGAACAGGAAGAGGCACCATCTTCGGCAGGATTGGTGACATACTGTACCTCTCTTTCATTTACATTTTTTTTCTATGTACAGTATATGATGGATGGATTGATGATGGACTGCATTTGTGTAGCTTTTCAACTAAGTGTCCAGGTAGTTCACCACTATGTTAGCAAGAATGAAGCAAGAATGAAACATGGATCACCACAGATAACACTGCTACTCCTACTGCTCTCTCCTCGTCCGCCCACGTGTTCTCGCACACACCGAGAGCTTCTGGTCAGCGGGGTGGTGGCACCGGGATCCTCATCTCTCCCAAGTGGTCATTCTCTCTTTCTCCCCTCACCCATCTGTCTATCGCCTCCTTTGAATTCCATGCTGTCACAGTTACCAGCCCTTTCAAGCTTAACATCCTTATCATTTATCGCCCTCCAGGTTCCCTCGGAGAGTTCATCAATGAGCTTGATACCTTGATAAGCTCCTTTCCTGAGGACGGCTCACCTCTCACAGTGCTGGGCGACTTTAACCTCCCCACGTCTACCTTTGACTCATTCCTCTCTGCCTCCTTCTTTCCACTCCTCTCCTCTTTTGACCTCACCCGTTCACCTTCCCCCTCTACTCACAAGGCAGGCAATACGCTCGACCTCATCTTTACTAGATGCTGTTCTTCCACTAACCTCATTGCAACTCCCCTCCTAGTCTCCGACCACTACCTTGTATCATTTTCCCTCTCGCTCTCATCTAACACCTCCCACACTGCCCCTACTCGGATGGTATCGCGCCGTCCCAACCTTCGCTCCCTCTCCCCCGCTACTCTCTCCTCTTCCATCCTATCATATCTTCCCTCTGCTCATACCTTCTCCAACCTATCTCCTGATTCTGCCTCCTCAACCCTCCTCTCCTCCATTTCTGCATCCTTTGACTCTCTATGTCCCCTATCCTCCAGGCCGGCGTGGTCCTCCCCTCCCGCCCCGTGGCTCGACGACTCATTGCGAGCTCACAGAACAGGGCTCCGGGCAGCTGAGCGGAAATGGAGGAAAACTCGCCTCCCTGCGGACCTGGCATCCTTTCACTCCCTCCTCTCTACATTTTCCTCCTCTGTCTCTGCTGCTAAAGCCATTTTCTACCACTCTAAATTCCAAGCATCTGCCTCTAACCCTAGGAAGCTCTTTGCCACCTTCTCCTCCCTCCTGAATCCTCCCCCCTCCTCCCTCTCTGCAGACGACTTCGTCAACCATTTTGAAAAAGAAGGTCGACGACATCCGATCCTCGTTTGCTAAGTCAAACGGCACCGCTGGTTCTGCTCACATTGCCCTACCCTGTGCTCTGACCTCTTTCTCCCCTCTCTCCCCAGATGAAATCTCGCGTCTTGTGACGGCCGGCCGCCCAACAACCTGCCCGCTTGACCCTATCCCCTCCTCTCTTCTCCAGACCATTTCCGGAGACCTCCTCCCTTACCTCACCTCGCTCATCAACTCATCCCTGACCGCTGGCTACGTCCCTTCCGTCCTCAAGAGAGCGAGAGTTGCACCCCTTCTGAAAAAACCTACACTCAATCCCTCCGATGTCAACAACTACAGACCAGTATCCCTTCTTTCTTTTCTCTCCAAAACTCTTGAACGTGCCGTCCTTGGCCAGCTCTCCCGCTATCTCTCTCTGAATGACCTTCTTGATCCAAATCAGTCAGGTTTCAAGACTAGTCATTCAAATGAGACTGCTCTTCTCTGTATCACGGAGGCACTCCGCACCGCTAAAGCTAACTCTCTCTCCTCTGCTCTCATCCTTCTAGACCTATCGGCTGCCTTCGATACTGTGAACCATCAGATCCTCCTCTCCACCCTCTCCGAGTTGGGCATCTCCGGCGCGGCCCACGCTTGGATTGCGTCCTACCTGACAGGTCGCTCCTACCAGGTGGCGTGGCGAGAATCTGTCTCCTCACCACGCGCTCTCACCACTGGTGTCCCCCAGGGCTCTGTTCTAGGCCCTCTCCTATTCTCGCTATACACCAAGTCACTTGGCTCTGTCATAACCTCACATGGTCTCTCCTATCATTGCTATGCAGACGACACACAATTAATCTTCTCCTTTCCCCCTTCTGATGACCAGGTGGCGAATCGCATCTCTGCATGTCTGGCAGACATATCAGTGTGGATGACGGATCACCACCTCAAGCTGAACCTCGGCAAGACGGAGCTGCTCTTCCTCCCGGGGAAGGACTGCCCGTTCCATGATCTCACCATCACGGTTGACAACATTGTGTCCTCCTCCCAGAGCGCTAAGAACCTTGGCGTGATCCTGGACACCACCCTGTCGTTCTCAACTAACATCAAGGCGGTGGCCCGTTCCTGTAGGTTCATGCTCTACAACATCCGCAGAGTACGACCCTGCCTCACACAGGAAGCGGCGCAGGTCCTAATCCAGGCACTTGTCATCTCCCGTCTGGATTACTGCAACTCGCTGTTGGCTGGGCTCCCTGCCTGTGCCATTAAACCCCTACAACTCATCCAGAACGCCGCAGCCCGTCTGGTGTTCAACCTTCCCAAGTTCTCTCACGTCACCCCGCTCCTCCGCTCTCTCCACTGGCTTCCAGTTGAAGCTCGCATCCACTACAAGACCATGGTGCTTGCCTACTGTGAGGGGAACGGCACCTCAGTACCTCCAGGCTCTGATCAGGCCCTACACCCAAACAAGGGCACTGCGTTCATCCACCTCTGGCCTGCTCGCCTCCCTACCACTGAGGAAGTACAGTTCCCGCTCAGCCCAGTCAAAACTGTTCGCTGCTCTGGCCCCCCAATGGTGGAACAAACTCCCTCAAGACGCCAGGACAGCGGAGTCAATCACCACCTTCCGGAGACACCTGAAACCCCACCTCTTTAAGGAATACCTAGGATAGGATAAGTAATCCTTCTCACCCCCCTTTAAGATTTAGATGCACTATTTTAAAGTGACTATTCTACTGGATGTCATAAGGTGAATGCACCAATTTGTAAGTCGCTCTGGATAAGAGCGTCTGCTAAATTACTTAAATGTAAATGTAAATGTAAATAGTCAGTTCAAAATCGCTTCAGAAAATAGCGCACTTTTTCAGTGTGTCAGATACAGTACTGATGGTCACACTTTCAATCAACTTTAGGGCATTCGTAAACACTTCATAAGGGTATTTCAAGTTAGGTCAATGATGCATATGACCGGGGCAAAAAATGCTGCTTCCAGGCAAGTTCAAATATACAGTACCAGTCAAAAGTTTGGACACACCTACTCTTTGTTTGTAGTCTTTTCTACATTGTAGAATAATAGTGAAGACATCAAAACTATGAAATAATACATATGGAATCATGTAGTTAGCAAAAAAAGTGTTGAACAAATCAAAATGTATGTTATATTCTTAAAGTATTAACTATCAAAATAAAGAGAGTCGCACACTCCATTCAGGGTGACCCTGAAGATGGCTATGTGATAGCGAAATCTTAGTAAATACCCAATACATTACTGGGAGTTTATAAATGGAGTATGCAACTCTATTTATTTTGATAGTTTACAGTTTATTTGACTTTAGTAAGCACCTCCACACAAACACATTTTTGCATCCAAAGAACACCATACCTACTGTGAAGCATGGGGGTGGAAACATCATGCTTTGGGGCTGTTTTTCTACAAAGGGACCAAGACGACTGATCCGTGTAAAGGAAAGAATGAATGGGGCCATGTATCGTGAGATTTTGAGTGAAAACCAAATTCCATCAGCAAGGGCATTGAAGATGAAACGTGGCTGGGTATTTCAGCATGACAATGATCCCAAACACACCGCCCGGGGAACAAAGGAGTGGCTTCGTAAGAAGCATTTCAAGGTCCTGGAGTGGCCTAGCCAGTCTCCAGATCTCAACCCCATGGAAAATCTTTGGAGGGAGTTGAAAGTCTGTGTTGCCCAGCAACAGCCCCAAACATCACTGCTCTAGAGGAGATCTGCATGGAGGAATGGGCCAAAATACCAGCAGAAAACGTTTGACCTCTGTCATTGCCAACAAAGGGTATATAACAAAGTATTGAGATAAACTTTTGTTATTGACCAAATACTTATTTTCCACCATAATTTGCAAATAAATTCATAAAAACCCTACAATGTGATTTTCTGGTTTTTTTTTCTCTCATTTTGTCTGTCATAGTTGAAGTGTACCTATGATGAACATTACAGGCCTATCTCATCTTTATAAGTTGGAGAACCTGCACAATTGGTGGCTGACTAAATACGTTTTTGCCCCACTGTATATACTGTATTCTATACCATCTACTGCATCTTGCCTATGTTGCACGGACATCACTCATCCATATATTTACATGTACATATTCTTATTCATCCCTTTACATTTGTGTGTTTAAGGCAGTTGTGTTGTCAATTTGTTAGATTATACTTGTTAGATATTACTGCATTGTCGGCACTAGAAGCAATAGCATTTTGCTACACTCACATTAACATCTGCTAACCATGTGTATTTGACCAATTAAATTTGATTTGATAGCCATGCTAGTTAAGTGTGCATGGAATTCTAAATATATCTCTGACAGTGCCATCAGCAAAGCAACCATCACACCTCCTCCATGCTTCGCAGTGGGAACCACACATGTGGAGATCATCCGTTCACCTCCTCTGCATCTCATAAAGACAGGGCAGAGTCAAAAATCTCAAATTTGTACTCATCAGACCGAAGGACAGATTTCCACTGGTCTAATGTCCATTGCTCATGTTTCTTGGCCCAAGCAATTCCCTTCTTATTATTGGTGACCTTTAGTAGTGGTTTCTTTGCAGCAATTAGAAATTGAAATCCTGATTCATGAAGGTCTCATCTGAACAGTTGATGTTGAGATGTGTCTGTTACTTGAACTTTGTGAAGCATTCATTTGGGATGAAATCTGAGGTGCAGTCAACTCTAATGAACGTATCCTCTGCAGCAGAGGTAACTCTGGGTCTTCCTTTCCTGTGGTGGTCCTCATGAGAGCCAGTTTCATCATAGCGCTTGATCGTTTTTGCGAATGCTCTTGTTCTTGTTCTTGTTCTTGAAATTTTTCATTAATTTCTTCAAGAAAAGATGGACTGTCGTTTGTCTTTGCTTATTTGAGCTGTTCTTGCCGTAATATGGACTTGCTCTTTCATCTATATAACACCCCTTCCTTATTGCAGCACAACTTATTGGCTAAAATGCATTAAGAAGGATATAAATTCCACAAATGAACTTTGAACAAGGCACACCTGTTAATTGAAATGCATTCGAGGGGACTACCTCATGAAGCTGGTTGAGAAAATGGCAAGATTGTGCAAAGCTGTCATCAAGGCAAAGAGTGGCTACTTTGAAGAATCTCAAATATAAAATATATTTTGATTTGTTTAACACTTTTTTACTACATGATTCTATATGTGCTATTTCATAGTTGTATTGTCGTTACTATTAATTTACATTGTAGAAAATAGTAAAAATTAAGAAAAGTCTTCAAATCAAGTCAAATGTTATTTGTCACATGCGCCGAATACAATGCTTACTTACAATCCTGAACCAACAATGCAGTTCAAGAAATAGAGAAAATATTTACTAAATAAACTAAGTGAAAAAAAATGTTTTTAATGAAAAAGTAACATGAGAAAATTACATAACAATAATGAGGCTATTTACAGGGGGTACAAGGTTTTGAGTCAATATGCGGGGGTCCAGGTTAGTCGAGGTAATTTGTAAATTGACTATACATAGATCAGTGGTTCCCAAACTTTTCATAGTCTCGTACCCCTTCAAACATTCAACCTCCAGCTGAGTAACGCCTCTAGCACCAGGGTCAGCGCACTCTCAACTGTTGTTTTTTGCCATCATTGTAAGTCTGCCACACACTATACGATACATTTATTAAAAATAACAATGAGTGTGTTACGTGAATAGGAGTAGTGGTTGCGGAGTCAGGTTCAGAGAGCAGAGGGTTAAGGAAAACCATATTTATTCCGGTGAAAGACAGGTCATGCCAAAACACCAGGCGCATAAAGTGACCGGCCCAAAAACAGGACACAAACAGTCCTGAGAAATACAAAAATAACACATCCACAAAACCGAACAGAGAAACAAGCCCGCACAAAAGCAGGCGGGCATAAACGGCTTAAATTGCCCTAAACAAACCCCAAACAAGAAACAGGTGTAACCAATAAGACAAAACAGACAAAAAAGGAAAAGGGGATCGGTGGCAGCTATTAGACCGGTGACGACGACCGCCGAGCGCCGCCCGAACAGGAAGGGGAGCAGAGTGACAGAGTGTGAGTTTTTTTCACAACACGGCTCGTGGGAAGTGACAAAGAGCTCTTATAGGACCAGGGCACAAATAATAATATAATAATAATAAATCATTTTGCTCTTTATTTGGCCATTTTACATATAAAACGTTATTTGTTTATCAAAAATGATGAATAACTCATCAAAGGTTAATGAGAAGGGTCTGCTTGAAAGGATGCACATAACTCAGCAATGTTGGGTTGTATTGGAGAGAGTCTCATTCTTAAATCATTTTCTCCACACAGTCTGTGCCTGTATTGAGTTTTCATGCTAGTGAGGGCTGAGAATCCACGCTCACATAGGTACGTGATTGCAAAGGGCATCAGTGTCTTAACAGCGCGATTCGCCAAGGCAGGACACTTTGAGCACAGCCCAATCCAGAAATCTAGCAGTAGCTTCTGATGAAATAATATTTTCACAGAACCGCTTGTTGCAATTTTGACGAAACTCTCTTCAGATATCGGTAAGTGCACTGGAGGCAGGGCATGAAAGTGATAGCGAATCCAGTTGTTTGTGTCATTCGTTTAGGGAAAGTACCTGCGTAATTGCACACCCAACTCACTCAGGTGCTTCGCTATATCACATTTTGACAAGCTTGAGTTCATTTGCACAGAAAAAAATCATAGAATGATGGAAAGACCTGTGTGTTGTCCTTGTTAATGCAGACAGAGAAGAGCTCCAAATTCTTAATCATAGCTTCAATTTTGTCCCGCACATTGAATATAATTGCGGAGAGTCCCTGTAGTCCTAGATTCAGATCAGTCAGGTGAGAAAAAACATCACCTATATAGGCCAGTCGTGCGAGAAACTCATCATCATGCAAGAAGTCAGACAAGTAAAAATGATGGTCAGTAAAAAAAACTTGAAGCTCGTCTCTCAATTTAAAAAAAAATGTCAATACTTTTCCCCTTGATAACCAGCGCACGCACTTCTGTTTGTGGTAAAAGTGTCACATGGTCACTGACCATATCATTACATAGTGTAGAAAATACACGAGATTTCAGGGGCCTTGCTTTAAGAAAGTTAACCATTTTCACTGTAGAGTCCGTCTTTCAAGCTGTCAGGCATTTCCTTGGCAGCAAGAGCCTCTCGGTGGATGCTGCAGTGTACCCAAATGTCATCAGGAGAAACTGCTTGCACGTGCGTTACCACACCATCACCACACCATCACCACACCATCATCACACCATCACCACACCATCACCACACCGAAACCTCACCATCACCACACCATCACCATCACTATCATCACACCATCACCACACCAACACCACACCATCACCTCACCATCACCTCACCATCATCACACCATCATCACACCATCACCTCATCATCACCTAAGCATCACCACACCATCATCACACTATCATCACAACATCATCATCACACAGTAACCTCACCATCACCACACCATCATCACACCATCATCATACCATCACACCATCACCACACCATCACCACACCATCACCACACAGTAACCTCACCATCACCATCACCACACCATCAAACCATCACCACACTATCATCACACCATCACCACACCATCACCAAACTATCATCACCACACAGTAACCTCACCATCACCACACCATCATCACAACATCATCACCACCAACCTCACCATCACCACACCATCACCATCTGGTGATGGAGTGGGTGATTGTGTGATGAATCTTGTGGT